>NC_053022.1:15903638-15972380 GCF_003073215.2 Triticum urartu | reverse complement strand
TGTTACTTGCCCGAGATTCGATCATCGGTATTCCAATACCTAGTTCAATCTCGTTACCGGCAAGTCTCTTTACTCGTTCTGTAATACATCATCCCGCAACTAACTCATTTAGTTGCAATGCTTGCAAGGCTTAAGTGATGTGCATTACCGAGAGGGCCCAGAGATACCTCTCCGACAATCGGAGTGACAAAACCTAATCTCGAAATACGCCAACCCAACATGTACCTTTGGAGACACCTGTAGTACTCCTTTATAATCACCCAGTTACGTTGTGACGTTTGGTAGTACCCAAAGTGTTCCTCCAGTAAACGGGAGTTGCATAATCTCATAGTTATAGGAACATGTATAGGTCATGAAGAAAGCAATAGCATCATACTAAACGATCGGGTGCTAAGCTAATGGAATGGGTCATGTCAATCAGATTATTCTCTTAATGATGTGATCCCGTTAATCAAATAAGAACTCATTGTTCATGGTTAGGAAACTTAACCATCTTTGATTAACGAGCTAGTCAAGTAGAGGCATACTAGTGACACTTTGTTTGTCTATGTATTCACACATGTATTATGTTTCTGGTTAATACAATTCTAGCATGAATAATAAACATTTATCATGATTATAAGGAAATAAATAATAACTTTATTATTGCCTCTAGGGCATATTTCCTTCAAGTAATACATGACTAGATGTGTTTGTGTATTAACCTGATATTCACCATGATTTATTCCCTTGTAGCGCTCGATTAAGTCACTCCAACTGCGCAAATGACAAGTGAAGGAGTTTATCAGCACTATACACTAGTACTATTAATTGTAGACTAGATATACAGAGGCAAGTAATCAAATTTATGCATCTGAATCTAACCAGAGGATTACAATCAGAGCGAGATCAAAAGCATCGTCTGACTAACTGGTCACGAAACACAATGAGAGCTACGATGGCATGCCAAAGTTTGTTTGTTCATCCTGTATTTCACACAAATCAATCGCATCTGCAGACTGCAGGGCAAGATCCGATGGCATTTGCATGCGTCTGGTAACCTAAATGTTCTCCAAGGATGCAGATTCAGCAGTTGGTAAATCCATCAACACATAATGCAGAATTCCGCTTGTCCGGAAACAATCTGAAAGTAAACAGGGCATTGTAGGATGTACGTTGTCGTCCTCGTCGTCGATGGAGAGGTTGATGCAGGAGCAGCACTCGAGCGAGGCGAAGAAGGCAGAGGTGACGCCAGCGCCGAACCAGCTCGCCCTCCACCATAGCAGAGGGGGGAGATATGCCCTGGATGGCGCGGTTGCGCGGAGGCCGACAGGTCAGCAGCAGACTTGGCGGGAAGGGAATGGGGGTAGGGGGAGGGTGGCGCCGCGGTGGCCTGGTCGGCCGGCTGCGGCGGTCGGTGGGGGACGCACACGCTCGTGGATTGGGAGAGGAGAGGAGGTGGAAGGAGGCCGGTGGTGGAGGGGATTTGGATCGGGGGTTGGGTGGTTTTTTTTATAGGGGGTGTTTTTCTTGAGATAAACGGGGGCGGGTGGATGGTGGAGTGAGACGGTTGGTGGGGTGGGAGTATATTAGTAGCGTGGGCGCCTCACCTACGCTATAGCTATCTACATAGTAGTAGCGCAGGTTTTATAACCTGCGCTACTACTATGGTCTGTTCGCGGGGCACGATTGAAAATATTTACTAGTAGCGTGTTTTTTGGGCACGCGCTACCAGCAAGTAGCAGTAGCGCGGGGCAATATAGCGCGCTACTAGTAAGCGTCTGTCTATAAGCTTTTTCCTAGTAGTGCTCTTCGGTACCATGCATTGCCCTTTCTCACATTGAGAGTTCGTGCAAACTTCGCCGACACTACTAGTAAACTTCTTTCACACATAAACCTCCTTATATCTTCCTCAAAATAGCCACCATACCTACCTATTATGGCATTTCCATAGCCAATCCGAGATATATTGCCATGCAACTTTCCACCATTCCTTTTATCATGACACATTCATCATTGTCATATTTCTTAGCATGATCATGTAGTTGACATAGTATTTGTGGCAAAGCCACCGTTCATAATTTTCATACATGTCACTCTTGATTCATTGCATATCCCGGTACACCGCCGGAGGCATTCATATAGTCATCTTTTGTTCTAGTATCGAGTTGTAATCTTTGAGTTGTAAATAAATAGAAGTGTGATGGGCATCATTAATAGAGCATTGTTCCAAAAAAAGGAAAAAAGAAGAAAGGCCAAATAAAAAAAGGGAAGAAAGGCCAAATAAAAAAAAGAAGAGGAAGGCCAAATAAAAAAAGGAAAGGCCAAATAAAAAAAGGGACAATGCTACTATCCTTTTTCCACACTTGTGCTTCAAAGTAGCACCATAATCCTCATGATAGAGAGTCTCTTGCTTTGTCACTTTCATATACTAGTGGGAATTTTCATTATAGAACTTGGCTTGTATATTCCAACAATGGGCCTCCTCAAGTTCCCTAGGTCTTCGTGAGCAAGCAAGTTGGATGCACACCCACTTAGTTTCTTTTGTTGAGCTTTTATACATTTATAGCTCTAGTGCATCCGTTGCATGGCAATCCCTACTCCTTGCATTAACATCAATTGATGGGCATCTCCATAGCTCATTGATTAGCCTCGTTGATGTGAGACTTTCTCCTTTTTGTCTTCTTCACATAACCCCCATCATCATATCCTATTCCACCCATAGTGCTAAATCCATGGCTCGCGCTCATGTATTGCGTGAAGGTTTATAAAGTTTGAGATTACTAAAGTATGAAACAATTGCTTGGCTTGTCATCGGGGTTGTGCATGATGAGAGCATTCTTGTATGACGAAAATGGAGCATGACTAAACTATATGATTTTGTAGGGATGAACTTTCTTTGGCCATGTTATTTTGAGAAGACATGATTGCTTAGTTAGTATGCTTGAAGTATTATCATTTCTATGTCAATATAAACTCTTATCTTGAATCTTTCGGATCTGAATATTCATGCCACAATTAAGAAGAATTACATTGAAATTATGCCAAGTAGCACTCCGCATCAAAAATTCTGCTTTTCTCATTTACCTACTCGAGGACGAGCATGAATTAAGCTTGGGGATGCTGATACGTCTCCAACATATCTATAATTTTTGATTGCTCCATGTTATATTATCCTCTGTTTTGGATGTTTATGGGCTTTATTATCCACTTTTATATCATTTTTGGGACTAACCTATTAACCCAGAGCCCAGTGCCAGTTTCTGTTTTTCCTTGTTTTAGAGTATAGCAGAAAAGGAAAATCAAATGGAGTCCAATTGACCTAAAACTTTACGGAACTTATTTTCGGAAGGAAAGCAACCTGGGAGACTTGGAGTCGACGTAAGGGAACCAACGAGGAAGCCACGAGGCAGGGGGCGCGCCCACCCCCCTGGCCGCGCCCTCCACCCTCGTGGGCCCCTCGTGGCCCCCCTGACATACTTCTTCCGCCTATATATCTCCATATACCCTAAAACGATCGGGGAGCACAATAGATCGGGAATAACGCCGCCAGAAGCCTCCGTAGCCACTGAAAACCAATCTAGACCCGTTCCGACACCCTGCCGGAGGGGGCAATCCCTCTCCGGTGACCATCTTCATCATCCCGGTGCTCTCCATGACGAGGAGGGAGTAGTTCTCCCTCGGGGCTGATGGTATGTACCAGTAGCTATGTGTTTGATATCTCTCTCTCGTGTTCTTGAGGTGGCACGATCTTGATGTATCGCGAGCTTTCCTATTATAATTGGATCTTATGATGTTTCTCCCCCTCTACTCTCTTGTAATGGATTGAGTTTTCCCTTTGAAGTTATCTTATCGGATTGAGTCTTTAAGGATTTGAGAACATTTGGTGTATGTCTTGCGTGGGATAACCGTGGTGACAATGGGTTATTCTATTGATTCACTTGATGTATGTTTTGGTGATCAACTTGCGCATTCCGCCCATGAACCTATGCATAGGGGTTGGCACACGTTTTCATTTTGACTCTCCGGTAGAAACTTTGGGGCACTCTTTGAGGTCCTATGTGTTGGTTGAATAGATGAATCTGAGATTGTGTGATGCATATCATATAATCATACCCACGGATACTTGAGGTGAAATTGGAGTATCTAGGTGACATTATGGTTTTGGTTGATTTGTTTCTTAAGGTGTTATTCTAGTATGAACTCTAGGGCTGTTTGTGACACTTATAGGAATAGCCCAACGGATTGATTGGAAAGAATAACTTTGAGGTGGTTTCATACCCTACAATAATCTCTTCGTTTGTTCTCCGCTATTAGTGACGTTGGAGTGACTCTTTGTTGCATGTTGAGGGATAGTTATGTGATCCAATTATGTTATTATTGTTGAGAGGACTTGCACTAGTGAAAGTATGAACCTTAGGCCTTGTTTTAACGCATTGCAATGCCATTTGTGCTCACTTTTATCATTAGTTACCTTGCTGTTTTTATATTTTCACATTACAAAAACCTTTATCTACCATCCATATACCACTTGTATCAGCATCTCTTCGCCGAACTAGTGCACCTACACAATTTACCATTGTATTGGGTGTGTTGGAGACAAAAGAGACTATTTGTTATTTGGTTGCAGGGTTGCTTGAGAGAGACCATCTTCATCGTACGCCTCCTATGAATTGATAAACCTTAGGTCATCCACTTGAGGGAAATTTGCTACTGTCCTACAAACCTCTGCACTTGAAGGCCCAACAACGTCTACAAGAAGAAGGTTGTGTAGTTGACATCAGTCCTCCTTTGATTGTATTGATTTGGATAGAGTACATAGTACATGTTTTTCTACCATGAGATTGTATATGACCCTTTATGTGCCCTACCCCCTCATTTATATAGGAACCTTAAGGGTCTACGGTTATAGATATGTCGGCTACGTATATGGCAGATAGTATTGTAGTCGACATCTAAATCTTAGTAGTATACGCCAAGTCTTCGGGGACATTCCTTGTACACGTCATGGATCTTCTGGGCCTGGCCCATTATCAAACCGCCATGGGGGACCTCGTCTTGGCCCACCTGGCCGATACACGACATGGTGAGTACCCTTGGTCCATGATACTATCAGTAGCTCCTGAACCAGTCTTCAAGTCGGGGACGCTCCTAGTTGTTTTGAACTGATCTTCGTCTACAGTAGTCGGTCTTGAAAAGGTGGTTCAACAAATATTTCCATCTTTAATCTTGAGTATCAACAAATGTGCCCTTTGTCCTACTTTGACTGCATTGATTTAGGATAGAGTACGCACATGTTTTTCTACCACGAGATTGTATATGCCCCTCTACCTGCCCTATCCCCTTGTTTATATAGGCACCCGAAGGATCTAGGGTTACAAATATGTCGGCTACGTATATGGCAGGTCGTGTTGTCGTCGACATCTAAATCTTAGGAGTACGCGCTAAGTCTTCGGGAACATATTCCTTATACACGCCGACCATGAGTCTTCTGGGCCCGGCCCATTATGAAACCGCCATTGGGGTCCTCGTCCTGGCCGATCTGGCCGGTAGACAGCATGGTGAGTATCCCCAGTCCTTGATACTATCAGTAGCTCATGTACCGGTTAAGTCGGGGACGGTCATTAGCTCTTCCAAACTGCTCTTCGTCTATAGTTGTCAATCTTGAAAGCTGGTTCAACAAATATTCCCATCTTTGATCTTGAGGATCACCTAGGTGTATCCGAAAAGTTCACATGTCGAGCATCCGAGGAGCTCCTTCTGGGTTCCCTTAGTTTTTATCAGACGCTTTATTATTTTCATGCCGCACCTTAGGTAAAAGTCTATTCCGCGCGGTGGTGCCTTAGCCTCAAAGTGTTCCCGCGTTGAGACTGCCATTTCGGCTATCATCATATTCCATCTATATTCCCACACAACAGTGGTGAGCCGTCATTTTGGCTATCATCATAACGTGTGAGCGTAGCTCGAAGTCCCATTATTTTCACATCCCATCAGCGAAGGATATTTTTCCTCGATATATGTGGTAATTTAATCAACTACCCTCGATTCTCATGCATGATCAACACATGACATATGGGAGACTGGCGGAATTACAACCATGCAGCGCGTCTTACCTCGTGGTAGCTTCATGTTCTAATTTGCCCATAAAAGACCAATGGCGAGAGAGAGGCGCCCTCAATATCTGAAGCCCTCATCTTCTTCCTTGAGCTTTTGTGTCTATGAGCTTCTCAACGCCCAAGTCGGAAAGCTACCAACCCTTCTTTCATTTCACCAGTTGCTTTCATGGTGGGCAGGTAGACTCAAGCGGTGACGACCGTCAAGGCAGACAAGAAGACCTTTTAATTATCTCAATTTAAATATTCATTTGAATGTCAAAAGCTTCAAAAACTCACCACACTCAAGCAAAACAAGCAAAAACTTTAATTAACCGTATTTAAATAATTCACATTCCAAAATCTAGAAATTTTGGGATTTGGGATATGACAGATATACCTTCAACTACCTTTGCGTGAGCTGGAGAATGAAGAGGTTCAGTCAACGAGGATAAGGCTGAAATTCGACGTTACCAAGGAAATTTAGGAGTAAGTCCTTTGTACCATGTCGGTACACATCCTCCTCGCCATGGACCTATCCCCTCCCATCCTCCAGATGGCTAATCGGGTGATCTACGATTTCCTCTGGAACGGTCACAAGGATGCACGTTTCGGCTGCAGCCTCGTGGGCTAGGTTAGAGTTCACCGACCCCTGGACTTATGTGAGCTAGGGATCCGCAAGTTGCACTGCACTGAAATTTCTCTATGAATCAGGTGTCTATGGCTCAAGACCACATATCCCTCTCGCCCATGGAAGCATCTGGACCCCGGTCTGACCCCGAGGTCCTCCAGTTCTTCTAGGCGTCCATGTTTTGGACAGTGGGCAATGGAACCTCCTTCCACTTTTGGATTGACATTTGGCTCGACGGCAACTTGATCTCTGAGCTCGCGCCCGCCCTAGGTGTTCTTGTGCCTAGTAGGAAGCGACGATCACGGTTTGCTGCCGAGCACCGATGGTACCCTCAAAACCTAAACATAAACTCTACTATCTAAGACTCTGTTATACCTCTCAAGTTTGGTCCATGCTCACCTCCTTCAGTGTCAAATGTTGTAATTGAGGAAGTCATGATGAACCATGGGATGTCGTTTGTAATATTGAAATATATGTATTGTGGCGCGTGCGTGAGTTGTATTCTTTTATGGTTGAGTTTGGTTGTGTAATGCTTGAACTTATCTGTATGGTTGTCATAGACTGCTAATATCATAGAAATCAACCATGCAAACCATTGTATCCCAACGATGTAATCTTCTTTGTAATCTCACTAGTATAAAAAGGGTCAAACGTGAAGCACATTAGTGCCGGTTTGAATTTGAGCCAGTACTAATGTGTGCATTAGTGCCGGTTCCAACGGCTAGCCGGCCGCTCTCATTAGTACCGGTTCGTGGCAAACCTTTAGCACCGGTTCGTGCCACGAACCGGTACTAAAGTGAGTGGTGGCAGGATGTTGTCAGTCCGGGGCCCCTCCAGCACCTTTAGTAGCGGGTCATATCACGCACCGGTACTAAAGGTCGTCCTACATAGACCCTTCGTCCACCCGAGCTCGCTCTGTTCTTCCCCTTTCCCCTCTCCTCTCTGTTCTTTTCCCTCTTCCTCTCAAGCTCATCACACATTTTGCCCAAAATTTGTCAAGATTTGAAGGCCCCCATCCATTCAAACGATCACAAAGGTTAGCAACTTTGTCCTTTCATCTCTCATTGCTAGATTAGCTCGTGCAATGCTTTATATAGTGATTGATTTTTGAGTTTAGTAATTTGGGAGGAATTATATATATGTGCTAGTATTTGATTTATATGCAATTTGAGGTCAAAAATAACACTTAGTTTTCATATGTAGGTGTGGTTTACTTAGTACCTTCTAAATCTCCATCGTAACCACCGTCGATCGCTCGCAACGTCCCGTCGCCGGCACCACCTTGTGGTGAGCCTCTTGTTCATGAAGTTTTATATAAAAAATTGATATTTGTGTGATTTGGATATATAGTTACTCGTATAATTATCTTACCCATACGTTGTTTGTTATACATAGTGCCATGGTTTTGATATCCATCCCTGTCGGCCCTCGTCCGGGTTATGATTCGGATGTGGTATATTCTCTTTTAAAACTATTCATTGCATTTCGTGCTTATGACAAATTATGCCCATCAAGTTGACATAGATATTTGTATGTAGGAGGTAGTTGAACCGGAAATTTCAACCGACCCTATTGTCGAGAGGTTAAATTTAGTTGAAAGAGAAAACGAGGATTTGAAGGAAAAATTGAAAAGAATTGAGGGGGAGAAGATGGAATTGGAGTTCCATGTTGCTGATGTCGTCGATGATCACAAGATTAAGATGGAGAAAATGCGCTTGAAGATTAGAAAGATTAGAAAATATGCCATTCATAGTGAGGCTTGGTATCATTATGCTGTTGGATCAATTGTTACCTTAGTTGCGATCTTGATCACATTTGTTGTCGCATTTAAATTCTTTAGCTAGAGAGTTATTTGTTTGTTGCATTTAAGTGTTGTGTGATCTTTATGTATGAACTTTATGTATTGTATTAATTTGGTGTTTTCGGTGCTGTGTATTGAAGATGAGCCGGCAATGGATGTACGATGACCGATGCTGTCCCGAGTTCATTAATGGTGTGCGTACTTTTCTGCTTGCGGCTGAGGCAAACAAGCGGGCGGATGGTTTTATGCCTTGTCCAGGTGTTGGCTGTAAGAATGGTCACAATTACTCTACGTCAAGAACCATTCACGTCCACCAGTTTGAGTCCGGTTTCATGCCCCACTATAATGTTTGGACCAAGCATGGAGAAAGAGGGGTTATGATGGAAGACAATGAAGAAGAAGAGGACGACGACAGCTATCCTGGCCATGGGTTCCCTGAATACGATGATACAACAATGAGGGAAGAAGCTAAGCTGGTAATGCGGGAAGAAGCTGAGCCGGCAATGCGGGAGGAAGCAGAAGAAGAGGCATCGGATGAGCCCGTTGATGATCTAGGTCGGGCCATTGCCGATGCAAAGAGAAACTGCACAAGTGATTTGGAGAAGAAGAAGTTGCAGCGCACGTTAGAGGATCACAAAAAATTATTGTACCCGAATTGCGTAGGTGACAAGAAAAAGCTGGGCACCACACTGGAATTGCTACAATGGAAGGCAGAGAATGGTGTATCTGACAAGGGATTTGGAAAGTTGCTAGTAATGATAAAGAATATGCTTCCAACGGACAACGAATTGCCTGAGAGTACGTACGAAGCAAAGAAGGCTGTCTACCCTCTAGGGTTAGAGGTGCAGAAGGTACATGCATGCCCTAACGATTGCATCCTCTACCATGGTGAGTATGAGGATTTGAACGCTTGCCCAGTATGCGGTGCATTGCGCTATAAGATCAGCCGCGATGACCCTGGTGATGTTGAGGGAGAGCGCCCCAGGAAGAAGATTCCTGCCAAGGTGATGTGGTATGCTCCTATAATACCACGGTTGAAACATTTGTTCCAAAACAAAGAGCATGCCAAGGCGATGCGATGGCACAGAGAAGACCGTAAGAAAGACAGAAAGTTGAGAGTACCCGCTAACGGGTCGCAGTGGAGAAAAATCGAAAGAAAGTACGGGAAGGAGTTTGCAGATGACGCAAGGAACGTATGGTTTGGTCTAAGCACAGATGGCATTAATCCTTTTGGGGAGCAGAGCAGCAACAATAGCACCTGGCCTGTGACTCTATGTTTGTATAACCTTCCTCCTTGGTTGTGCATGAAGCGGAAGTTCATTATGATGCCAGTGCTCATCCAAGGCCCTATGCAACCCGGCAACGACATTGATGTGTACCTAAGGCCATTAGTTGAAGAACTCTTACAACTCTGGAATGGAACAGGTGTACGTGCATGGGATGAGCACATGGGGGAAGAATTTGACCTAAAGGCGTTGCTGTTCGTGACCATCAATGATTGGCCTGCTCTCAGTAACCTTTCGGGACAGACAAACAAGGGATACCGCACATGCACGCACTGTTTGGACGATACCGACAGTATATATTTGGCTAATTGTAAGAAGAATGTGTACCTGGGACATCGTCGATTTCTTCCGAGTAGGAATCCCGTAAGAAAGAAAGGCAAGCATTTCAAAGGTGAGGCGGATCACCGGATGAAGCCTCGCCACCATACTGGTGCTGATATACATGATATTGTCAAGGATTTGAAGGTGGTCTTTGGAAAGGGTCCTAGTGGACAACCTATTCCGAATGACGCTGACGGACGAGCACCCATGTGGAAGAAGAAATCTATATTTTGGGACCTGCCCTATTGGAAAGACCTAGAGGTCCGCTCCGCAATCGACGTGATGCACGTGACGAAGAATCTTTGTGTGACCCTGCTTGGCTTCTTGGGCGTGTATGGGAAGACAAAATATACACCTGAGGCACGGGAGGACCAGCAACGTATGCACGGAAAAGATGGCATACATCAGGGTCATGCAAGCTACACTCTTACCAAACAAGAGAAGGAAATCTTCTTTGAATGCCTACTTAGTATTAAGGTACCGTCTGGCTTCTCGTCGAATATAAAGGGAATAATAAACATGGTAGAGAAAAAGTTCCAGAACCTAAAGTGTCATGACTGCCACATGATTATGACGCAACTGCTTCCAGTTGCATTGAGGGGGCTTCTACCAGAAAACGTTTGATTAGCCATTGTGAAGCTATGTGCATTCCTCAATGCAATCTCTCAGAAGGTAATCGATCCAGAAATCATACCAAGGTTAGAGAATGATTTGGTGCAATGTCTTGTCAGTTTCGAGTTGGTGTTCCCGCCATCCTTCTTCAACATCATGACGCACGTCCTAGTTCACCTATGTGAAGAGATTAACGTTTTGGGTCCTGTATTTCTACACAATATGTTCCCCTTTGAGAGGTTCATGGGAGTCTTAAATAAATATGTTCATAACTGTGCTAGGCCAGAAGGAAGCATCTGCAAGGGCCATGAAAATGAGGAGGTCGTTGAGTTTTGTATTGACTTTATTCCTGACATTAAGCCGATTGGTGTTCCTGAATCACGGCATAAGGGCAGACTGGATGGAAAAGGCGCGCTAGGAGGGGAACAAATAATATGTATGGACAGACATTCTCTCACTGAAGCACACTACACAGTTCTACAGAATTCCGCCTTGGTGGCTCCGTATATGGATGAACACAATAATTTGCTACGCTCCGAACACCCGGAGCGGTCTGATGACTGGATTACACGTGAACAAACCAGGAGTTTCGCCAGCTGGTTGCAGACACGTACCATGCATGACGCCTCTATTGAAGATGACCTGTACTTGCTGTCCCAGTTACCATCTTCGAATATAATGGCTTTCAAAGGGTACAAGATAAATGGTAATACATTTTACACGATCGCCCAAGATAAGAAGAGCACCAACCAAAACAGTGGTGTCCGCTTTGATGCAGAAACCAAGACGGGAAAGGAAACATATTATGGTTATATACAGGACATATGGGAACTTGACTATCGACGTGGTTTGAAGGTCCATTTGTTTCGGTGCAAATGGGTCAATATGACACGAGGCGGGGTAACGGAAGACCCGCAGTACGGAATGCAATAGTGGATCTCAACAATCTTGCGTATGCAGACGAACCATTCGTCCTAGCCAATGATGTGGCACAGGTTTTCTATGTCTACCAAGCCGAGAAAAAGAAAAGATAAGGAAGCGAATGCATCGTACGATGAGCCAAAGCGGCACATAGTTCTTTCTGGGAAGAGAAACATCGTGAGAGTGGATGACAAGACAGACATGTCAGGAGATTATGAAAAGTTTGATGAAATTGCTCCATTCACAGTGAATATTGACCCGAGCATCTAGTTAAATGATGAAGATTTTCCATGGCTACGGCACAAAGGGACACACGCAAAGAAAAAGTTTCACACCCAAAGATCTGGGATGTGATCGGCTTCACTATCATCACTTTCTTCTGTGTTTCACACCCAGGAGGGAATCTCTGTAATAGTTAGGGTTGCTAGTTATGTGTTTTGGCATTTGAACGCGAAGAGATTTTATGTGCAAGCAAATTCTTTAATGCATTTACTGATTTTTTCAGCTAAATGACCCTGAAATTGAAAAGCATTTCAAATGAACTTAGAAAAGGTTGAAAGTTGGCATGGTATCATAATTTCACCCACATAGCATGTGCAAAAAAGTAGAGAGGGTTACCGCAAATACTGGATGCACTTCATGTACAAAATGGACAATCTCTTTCGAAGTATCAGGGTTTCGGACGAAAACTCATCCGTTACAAAGCCATTTCATTTTTTAAATAACCTAAGCATTACCAAATTGAATATAATGATAAAACAAACTAATATTAAACATAAGAAAAAAGAATCACTGAAAAATCTATTTTCAAAGTTAAGTTATTCACAAACTAGTGATTCACACAAATTTCAAATAATTCAAAATTTAAACTATTCAAATTTGTAAACTACCGGTACTAACAGAAAGTTTGTAATTTTTTGTACCTAAAGCAAAAATATTCATAAACAAACTCTAAATACAGCAAAAAACAACTCTAAAATAAATAAAACAAAAATAAATAAAGCAAAAAAATAAGAAAAAAAGCCCACCTACTGGGCCACAGCGGCCTGCACACGACTAGAAACCCAAATTCTAGTTGGGCCAGGATGCAGGCCCGCTAGCCCAGTAGGCCCAACGGGGCATCGCAGAAGAGGTACGCCCAGAAGGCCTGCTTAAGAGAGGAGCTCGAGATAGTAGCGACGGCGGGGCTTATAAGCAGGTGCGAGTGCCCCTCGGCTAGCGAGGTGGGACTAAACATTTGTGCCCCTCGCCTGGCAGCGCACACCCTTTAGTACCGGGTCTTGGCTCCAACCGGTACTAAAGGGGGGGGGTCTTTAGTACCGGTTGGAGCCACCACCCGGTACTAAAGGGGTGCCGTTCCCGCCGCTTGGCCTGGCCAAAACAGACCTTTAGTACCGGTTGGTGGCTCCAACCGGTACTAAAGGTTGTTCTATATAAGAAAACACTTCAAAAAAATTGTCAGTTTCTCATCTCTCCCTGCTTCTTTCTCCTTTGCCCCATCGCCGCCGCCCCTCGTCGCCGCCCCCGTCGCCGTCCGTCGCTGTCACCGTCCCCGTCCCCGTCGTCCCCGTCGCCGCGCCGCGCCCCATCGCCGCACCCCGCCCAGCCCGTCCTCCCGTACATTGTCCCCGCCCGGCCCGTCCCCGTCCCCGTCGTCGCCGCCCTGTCCCCGTCGTCGCCGCCCTGTCCCCGTCGTCGCCGCCCCGTCTCCATCCCCGTCCCCGTCGCTGCCCACCATCGTCACACCTCGCCGGTGAGCTCCTGTGCCCCGGCCGCCAACCACACACACACACACATTGTTATAGAATTGTTAGCAATCTTTGTGTTTTTTAGTTATAGACTTATTAGAAATGTTAGTTTTAGTTATGGAAATGTTAGTTTTAGTTATGGAAATGTTAGCTATATAGAAATATTAGAAATGTTAGTTATATAGAAATGTTTTTTAGTTATAGAAATATTAGAAATGTTAGTTTTAGTTATAGAAATATTAGAAATGTTAGTTTTAGTTATAAAATTTAGAATTTGCATATATGAAATCACAATCCATCATTTAAAAAATGTTACTTTACTTTTGCGGCATATAGTATTTGTTGTCGACGATGCCCGGCCCGCATCCTCGCCGTCGACCCGTTCGCGACGACGTCCTGCTTCAGAGGACCCATGTCCGGGACTGGGCTCCGCCGGGCTGGCACTGGGAGGTGCTACCTTCAGGGGCGCGATGCTTGGTGAGGAACCCGGCCCCGGGTCCCGTCGTCGACCCTCATCTCCTTTGGTGGCGTTCGCATGGGCCACTTTCGGTGCGGAGGGAGCCGGCCCCGCCGGAGGTGGTATGTCGCCGTGTCAGGGAGGAGGACGAGCACGTCCATCGCTACATGGCTGCTATGGACGCCAGGTTCTCCAATACCTGGCAGGTTCTTTTGGGAGATCACCTGAGCTATGATCTAGTGATGGTTCCTTCTCTTTGGGTGTCCACCGCCCGCACCTCAGGAACCGCGAGCAGCCTAGATTACTCTGTACTATTCGATCTTTATTAGCTTCCTAGCTAGCTAGCTAGTGATGTTTGCGATATTATATCTATTATTCGAGACGATGTATTCGAGATTATATCTATTATTCGAGATGATGTATTCGAGATTATATCTATTATTCGAGACGACATATTCGAGATTATATTTGATGATGCTTATTATGTACTATGATTGATTCAGTTTTTCCTTACTAATTGATTGTATCCATGCATTGTAATTTGAATATATTTCTTTTGGATTAGTTAAACAAAACCTATGGCGGACAATACCGGTAGACAGGGAGAAGAGGCCCTGTTCAATATCATAGGCAATCCTCGCGGGCCAGATGATGATCAGAATGAAGAAGATTATGACGGCTCCGAATATCTAAACAACACCAGGGAGGGTGATATGATATTCGATCGCGACGACCGAAATAATGAAGTCATGAACTATGAACATGACGAAGAAAATGTTGATCTTGAAACAACAAAGACCGTCGAGGTATACATATTTATATAAGCAGGCATCTGGTGATCATCACATGTTTTAAATGACTTGAAGATATATTAACGAATCAACCTTTCTTCTTTCAGCCATCCGGATCGAGCAAATCTTCAGGCAACAGGAAACGTGGCCCAAACAAAAAGTTGAAGTAGGGCATAAAGTACAATATCGAGGCCATCAGACCTAATGGCGGACCATTAGCGCCTAAGAAGATTACGGACAAGTTCATTCGTCAGTGCGGAGTTATTGTGAAGGACCAACTCCCGATCTCCCTTCAAGAATGGAGAGAGCCAGCAAAGCCACATCCAGGAGTTACTTTTTTCGACGACAGACAAAAACTTCTGCTTTGGGAAACGCTCATGGAAAATTTCACCCTACCAGATCATTTCACAGATGCAGATGTGGAGAAAGTCAAGGACGCTGCTCTTAGGAAGATGGCGGTTGCATTCAAGAACCACAAGATTTGTGAATGGGCCAAGTACGTCAACGGAGGAAGGAAGACTCTAGTATTCGAGGGAACACTAGAGAAGCAAAGTTCTCATTGGGACGATTTCATGAAATTCAAGGATTCGGAATTATCTAAGGAACGGTCAAGAATAAACAAGGCCAATGCCGCAAAAAAGGATAAGTTCCATAAGCTGGGGCCAGGTGGCTATGCGGTGGGAATGCCTAAGTGGGATAAGTCTGAGAAAGATATGCTGGATGCAGGTGTCACTCCAGAAACATTGAGCTGGGCCCCCAGGTGCAGGACTTGGTTCTATGCGCATGGGGCGAGTTGGACCCGAAGACAGGCAAAGTTTCGAAGAAGGCATGTCTGGACGGAGCCGAAGATAAGCTACTTGTTGCAATAGAAGAGGCTCGATCGGGGTTGTTCAAGCCCAACAGAGGGAACGACGAGCTTACGCGTGCCCTGGGAAATCCTGAACATCCGAGAAGAACACGAGGCATGGGCGCTATTCCATGGTATGAGGGGTTTTCGGACTGGAACGCCGACTACAGAACCCGTGCAAGAAAGAAGATTGCGGAGGAGAAGAAGAGAAAGATGGAGGAGGAGCAGAGGAAGCTAGACTATGAATGCCTTCAAGGCCTAGAATCAGTGCACGCGGACTTGGCAGTCAAATTCCAGTGGCAGCAGGAGCAGATCGACTCACTTAGCCAGCAAAGGGGGTCTCAGCAGCTAGCGGATGATCCACCATTGGATAGCACCGTCCCATCCATGCCGAGAAGCAGCGTGGGTTCCGCCCCGGGCGACGCATTGCTGGATAGCTACCCAGTGGATGACATCATGGAGAACACTAACTATGAGCTACACTTTTAAAATGAAGAACATATCCATGAAGGTGGCGGACGCCCTTGCTTTTACAAATCCCCCCGAGGCAACCTTCCATTGCAACCCGATTCCAGCGGGCTATGCTCGTGTCTTGGTTGATGAGGTGGTGGACCAATATTTGGGGCTAGAGCTTGACATTCCTGGAGGTGACGATGAGCTCACACTAGGAGAGGCCAAGCATCATATCATCCTATGGAGAAAGGATTGCATCATCTTTCGAAGGCCACCGACACCGCGTCATCCGACTCCTCGTCGAAGTCCGCCACCGAGTCAGCAGACTCCCGCTCCTCCAAGTCCACCAACGCGTCAGGCCACTCCTCCTCCAAGTCCGGCAAAGCGTCAGGCCACTCCTCCTCCAAGTCCGACACAGCTTCAGGCCACTCCTCCTCCAAGTCCGGCACAGCTTCAGGCCACTCCTCCTCCAACTCAGCCACGTCAGCCGTCTTCGCCACCTCAGCAATCACGGAAGAGAGCCGCCTCAGCTATGGTGCGTAGCGGTACAAGTCGAGGTAGTACTGGAGGTACAGGCGGAGGCAAGCGATTTCAATATGGTCCAAGCCTCGCGCCTCTTCCGCAGAGGCCTTACGACAAGTCCGAGGAGGAAAACATAGCCATATCGAAGGCCGAGGTGGACGCCCATTTTGCACCGAAACCGCCACCGCCGCCAAGGGAGAAAGTGCATGTGGAAAAGATTGACCACTTCATTCGTATGGCTAGAGCACCAGCTCCCAAGCCTGTTGACACAGACTATGAGCGCCACATCAAGAAGTTAAATCGAGCACGTCTATAGAAAGAGGCGAGCTCGAGCTCAAGCAAATCAGCTGGCAAAAGGAGCGGTAAAACCGTTCCCCAGTTGGGAGAACAAGCGGCGCAATCAATCCCCCCGCTTGTTGTGCCAACAATACATGAGAGTAGGCGTGCCCAATATTATTGTGGGAAACCGTTAACGTTCCCTCGATGGGCGATGTGGTAATAACCGAGGAGCATATTGCGCAGGCTGAAACGATCGGGATCACTGTTGGACAACTCCTCGATATCGAGCCCATGTCTCCAACTAGAGAGGAGGAAATAAAACGGAAATATGTCCGGGGCCAACCTTTGGTCGAGCCAGAGGAGGTCAATAAGCTCCCAACGAGAATGTATGAATTGCATCAATGGTACATGGACATTACCAAGATTTCCAATCGAGAGTCCCTCATGGTGAATGTCAAGAAGGATCATTACTACCATGAGAAAGTTGTGACCATTGAGTATTCAGAACTATTTCATCTATACAATTAAGACGCACTCGACAAATCTATCGTCAGTTGCTATTGTCTGTAAGTGATTTCTTCCTGTAATTTAAGTCTCAAGCTAGCTGTAGTGATCATTTTGATCAATCATTACATATAATTATCCTCATTTTATTCTTTTCTATGGTATTATGCAGGATGAAGATTTATGAAATGAAAAAAGGTGGACGCTATGGCATTGATTTCGTTGACCCAAATACCGTTAATGAATACACATGGAAAATAGATCCATATCACGAAAAAAGTGTAGAGGAAAGCATGCTAGAGTTCTTCAAGGACCTCAAATACAATGAAGATATACTACTTCCTTACAACTTCCAGTGAGTCACACTGTCTTGTACTACAAATTATGTTTTTCCCTACTAGCTAGCTACATGTTTTTGCTTACATATGCCAGCTTAATTAAGACATCCAAATGTGTGTGCATGCAGATTTCACTGGATCTTGTTAATCATTAAAGTTGATGAAGGAACAGTTGAAATACTAGACTCACTACTTAAGGAAGCAAGTGACTACACCATCGTGAAGGGGATAGTCAACGGGTAATTTCAATCATTATTAACTATATCTCGGCCTATTTAATTAGTTCATCATTTCCTGATAACAACTATTTAATAACCCATTTATTCATTTTCTTTGTCAGCGGGCAGGGCTTGGGCAAAGTTCATCAGGGCCACTCCAGGCCCATGGAAACAAAATCTGAAATGGTATCAACCCAAGGTAAGTAATTAAGTAGTACTAGCTAGCTGCCATCTCTTTAATTATCATGCTTGATTAATTATTATCTGATCAAATTTCATTCTCGTAAAGGCCCTGAAGCAGGCGCCGGGGAATGATCTATATGCATACTACGTTTGCGACAACATTCGCATGATGGCGTCCGAAAGGAGCAAATCTCAAAGACAGGAGTGGGTACGATATCGATTGTCAGAACACTATTCACAATTTTTACACCATTATCGATATCTAGTCACACAACTAATACATATGCATATTGATCTCCTTCTTAACAGTTCAAAGAGGTGCGGGACAAGCTCCTAGCACAGGACCGCATAGAAGCAATTCAAGAGGAAATAGCGGGATTTTTGCTCGAGCAGGGCATAGATCCCAAAGGAGAATACTATTACCCGCTACCGCCCCCATGAATCACTTCCAATTGTTATCGTGCTCCGAAGGCACCAATTAGCTAGGCTAATGCCACTGGCTCCGAAGGCACCAATTAGGAGAAATTGTATATATATATATATATATATATATATATATATATATATATATATATATCTAATGATCGGTTCTACTAGAAATTCTATTTATATATATGCATAACGTGTACAATATGTAGTATCATAAAATACCAGCAAACGAAAAATAATTAAATGGAAAACACAAAATTAAATAAAAAAGAAATCATAAACCCAAAACCCCCGAAACCTTTTAATACCGGTTGGTGACACCAACCGGTACTAAAGGGCTCCCTGCCCCCGAAGCTGGCTCGTGCCACGTGGTTGCCCTTTAGCACCGGTTCGTGCTGAACCGGTACTAAAGGGAGGGGGGCTTTAGTGCCTACACTTTAGCACCGGTTACCAAACCAGCACTAAAGGGCCTTACGAACCGGTGCTATTGCCCGGTTCTGCACTAGTGTCTATCTGTTGGCTGCACACCCTTATAAACACGAATGCGTCCTTGGCAAAGAGAGAGGGCCGTCATGATTTTGGTAGGGGTGGGGCATCAAGTATCGCTAAGTTGCATGCATGGGCAATGAATTGGTATGGGCCACTCGCACGGGATGGGCTTTAGGGTTAGGTTAGAATAGGATTATATTTCCCTATTTTAGTTTCCTCTTTGATTTGGATTTTATTAAATATCAACAAAAATTCTACTAAATTCTAGAAAATCCAACATAATATTTCGATATTGGGGAATATATTTGCAGCCCAAATATTAAATTAAATTCATATAATAAATTGATGAACTTTATGTTGGGATTTATAAATATTCACTAAAAATAAAGTTAGTGTTCTAAATAATTCACAAAACTTTTTTGAACTCCAAATAAAATAAAAATGAATATTTGGGGAAGTTGTTTTAGTTTCACTCAATTTCAGTATTCATTTAATTAAATGCCAAAAGCTTCAAATCCAAGTCAAAACTCGCTAAACTCAAGCAACAGAAACAAAAAACCTTGAATAACCCTATTTAAATAATTCACATTCAAAAATTTCGAAATTTTGGTATTTGGGATGTGACACATGTACCTTCAACTATCCTTTGTGTGAGCAAGAGAATGAAGAGGCTCAGTCCATGAGGAAGAAGAGAAGGCTGAAAATTTGAGGTTACAAATACAAAGGAAATTTAGGAGTAAAGCAGCTTGTTTAGCATTATGAATAGGTCTCTTGTGGATTATCACATCTTAGTTACACGGGGGAGGTTTTACCAGGTTCATGCCCCCTGTTCTAGGGTTAACACTCTAATCCTCTTGATGCTTATCTCATATGAACAGTGTTGTTACAATGATGCTTGGATCTGCCTGAATCTATCCTAGGCTTGTGTGTATCTCGTAACACCCTCTTTAGATTTCCTTCCAACCTCGCCTTATATGAGACAATGAGGATGCAGGGTACAACAGTTGTTTTGAGCCACACTATAATAACCACGCCATGATAACGAATGTTACTATAGGAACTACCATGATGCCATTAAGTTGTCTTGAGGGTGCCGTTAGTAATGTTTGCATTGATTGACTACTACTAGTCCAGTCAGATGGTCTTCGTGGTGCTACCGTGCTAGCCAGCCAGATGGGATTTATGATGTCGGCCCAGATGAGTGATCTCATGGCATATATTTGAGTCGTTCAGGCCTGCTGGGCTAAACCAATGTCATGGGCCTACCCTGGGGGAATCATGTTGTCAGTAGCCTTCAAGTTGCTTAAGGTCTTGCTAATGGCGCCGACTCCTCTTGATTGAGGAATATTCTTTTGGAAGAACCTAAGGTGAACATCACTGGCCCCTCTACAAAGAGGCCTTGATGGACTCAAAAAGTACCTTAAAAGGTTAGTAATGGGTAGTACAGACTCAGTGATACTAATATGCTCGTCTGGGAGCTTGGCTTGTGGCTTGCTGTGAAGTGTATCATAAATTCTGAGTGATCTGAAGAATGCCTAAGCTTATCTGAATGGTTCGATGCCAGTTGTCCTAGAGAGGAACATTCCTTTGATTTTCATCTTTAGAACTTGGTCTTGACACTCAGGCCTTTGGTTAGAGAACCAACTAGTGCCTCGGGGATGCAAAGTCCATAGATAGTCCTGGCTTTGCCGAGTGACCTAAGATTTACTTGAGCCAAACACCCACACCCCTCCCTTGAGGAAAGCTTGTGTCTGAGTCAGTATGCCATGTAAAGAACTGGGCAACATATTTTACTTGTGATCAGAGACGACTAGGAAACTTGTTCAGTCCACCGACTGCGGGGCACCTTCGCCCGATTCTTCCAAGCTTTAGTCAAAGCGACATTTGATATGTGCCGAGGGTCTGGGACGTTAGATGGAATCTCGGCCAGGATGTCACAACGATTGCAAGCATTAATGCGAGCAATCAAGTGCATAAAACCTTGGCGCTGCCCTGAGATGCAGACTCCTCGATCCCTGTAAAGCATGCGCATGCACTAGTACAGAATCACAATTTTGTGCCAGTTTTTGTACATGGGTCGGCCGCGGTTCCCCGTTCCGCCTCAAAAACTATGTCGTTAATGGCATGTTTCAGAGAGCTGTATGCAAATTCCTCTAAAACCATATCAAGCTCGGTGCCTATTTTTGGATAGTACTCCAATCCAAAATAAGAGTCGTGGTTTTAGTTCAGTGAAGTAAAACCACGACTCTTATTTTGGATTGGAGGGAGTAGTACGTTTCCTTGTATTTTAAGTTTTTGTTGCTACCAACCTGTCGTTGTACTAGATCTTGAATAATCCTATTGAGGTTGCTGCTGATATTAAATATAACATCTATCCTTTCTCTTATTGTTGGGTCCATGTAGTTATCTCGACACTCATTTGAATCCAAAAAGTCTGAGGATATTGCCAAGAAGACCAACTTGGTGTGGGAAGCACCCAGTTTCAAGCACCTGTACTTGAATCTGTTGTTCATGAAAGGGTTTTCGGAGGAAGAGAAGGTGATGAGCAATATAAGGCTTGTCATGGAAAGATGTGTGGGCTTGAAGATAATCCAACTGTGTGGTACAGACCCGTACGAGGAGTGCAAAGCCATATACCCTGAGTGTTCAATGTTTCCTGTGAATAAATCTACCAAGCATCGGGATTAAGGGGCAATCCACATATGGATTCTCCTCAGATGAGGAGATAATAATGGGATGATGGGTATCATTAGGTAGTACGTAGAATCTAGTCAGTAGCTTAGCAGGCCCATTAATTAGCAAGGATATATATTGAGTAGGTGCAAACATATGTCGCAGGCTTGCTTTTTCAGAGACTAGTTGAGCTGCCCATGTGTTGCAACGGAAGCCAAAACATTTCATGTTTAGAAAGTAGACTGGGTTACAGTAAGGACGCAAATAAGGCACGACTGTCCCCCCCCCCTAATAATGGGATGATGGGTATCATTAGGTAGTATGTAGAATCTAGTCACTAGCTTAGCAGGCCCATTAATTAGCAAGGAATATATATTGAGTAGGTGCAAACATATGTCGCAGGCTTGCTTTCAGAGACTAGTTGAGCTGCTCATGTGTTGCAACGGAAGCCAAAACATTTCATGTTTATAAAGTAGACTGGGTTGCACTAAGGACGCAAATAAGGCACGACTGTTTCCCCCTCCCCATGAGGAGATCAGCTCGAACGTTCCCCTAGGGAGGGGGGAATGAGCAACAAAACACCCTCCAGCGCACGACCCAAAACGTCCGACTAGCCCTTTGCTAGGTCTATGGAGCTCTAACTGGCAGAAATGCCATTGCTTCTGACCCACTAAAAAAATGGTAAACAGGCCACTAGTAAAAGAAAAAATACTTCAAATATAAAACGATTTTTTTGCCATGAACAACAATTCAAGTAAAAATAGAAAAAGAAAAATTGCCATGAAAAAGAATCCACCTATATGTAACACAAAATTTGCTGTGAGTTACAGAAGATTTTTTCTAAAAGTTGACATGGTGTGTACATGTATCATGACGTATGTGATAAGGACATATTTATAAGAAATTGCCATGTTGTAAATACCAAAGTTCCTAAAATTTGGCATGTGAATATTATAAATTTTATAAAAACATGCTCACACTAGCGATTAACAAACTGAAACTTGGTTTTCTACCGGGAAGAATCAGACTCAGACACTTGGCAACGTTGGTTCCAGCACATGGCAGCGGTGTGCATGATGCATCCGGGAAAAAGATGGTCTTAGGTTCGGCTCTACCAAGTGAGCCTGGCCGGTGTACCCGATGCACCCTCTTGATATCAAACTCACCGTACGTGTCCACCTCACGCTCAATCAGAAATGCCCCTACAAATACAGCCTGATCAACTATCCTGGAATCACATCCCACAAACGCATATCACAACTTCACAAGTATAGTATCCTGCTTGAAACTATGAGAACGGTGGAGCTCGCGGGTGAAGGTAGAGGCTCGAGGTCGTCGTGGCCGGAGGCGGTGGGGCTACCTGTGGCCACGGCAGCGCACCTGATCAATGGTGACAGGCCCGATGTTGCGGTGGCGTTGATCGTGGAAAGGGATCCCATCAGGCCACCACCACCAGGGCGTCCCGACCCTAGGCGCGTCATCCTTGTCTGTGACGCAGCCGGCATCGTCGTCAAGACTCCTGTGGTCGGCTAGCATAACACGCACCGGCGTGTAGTGCAACACCTATATACACTGTTTGAAGTTGCCCACGTATCCTATTCCCTATCGCTACAACCTAAGCTATGATAATAAATCTGTGAAAGATGGGCTGCTTGCTCGGGTAATAGATAATCTACAGCTCTTTTGTACTTTGAACATTCTGCAGGAATAAGAAAAGCATGTGGGCTTTTGGAAACATGGTGGTACGTATATGACTGATTGCCTCATCCCTAAAATAAATTAAACTATGGACGACCGCTTTACATTGTCTATAAAGGTGTAACCCTATCGCAGTCACTACTCCACACCGATTCCGGGACGGATTCACATATTCACACAATAAGGCCATACCATGGGCCATGGGGTGTTGGACATTTGAGTAAATATGTATGATCTATCAGTGTGGAGAAAATAAGCTTTATATGAACTTGTGATATAGAAGAAATAAAAGCGACAGACTGCATAATAAAGTTCTTTATCACAAGCGGCAATATAAAGTGACTTTTTTGCATTAAGATTTTGTGCATCCAACCATAAAAGCGCATGACAACCTCTGTTTCCCTCTGCGAAGGACCTATCTTACTTTTATCTTCCTACCTTTATACAATAGTCACGGTGATCTTCACCTTTCCTTTTTACACTTTATTCTTTTTGGCAAGCACTATGTTTTAGAGAAAGATCCAGATATATATCCACTCGGATGTAAGCTATCATAAAGTATTATTATTGACATTACCCTTAATGTAAAAAGTTGGGAGAGGAAACTATAAGCCCATATCTTTCATTATGTCCGACTGAATCTTTGAACCCATAAGTATCGCGTGAATGTTAGCAATTATGAAAGACTAAATGATAGTTAAGTATATGACTTGCTGAAAAGCTCTTGTATTGCCTCTTTTCGAAGTTATGATGAATTGCAATTACTTCAATGACTGATATCATAGTTTGTTAGTCTTCAATGAAGTTTCTGATTCATACTTTACCTTGTGAATGAATTGTTACTTTAGCATAAGAAATTATATGACAATATATGTTGATGTTCTAAAGATGATCATGATGCCCTCATGTCCGTATTTTATTTTATCGACACCTCTATCACTAAACATGTGGACGTATTTATCGATTTCGGTTTTTGCTTGAGGACAAGCAACGTCTAAGTTGGGGGAGTTGATACGTCCATTTTGCATCATGTTTTTATATTGATATTTATTGCATTATGGGTTATTACACATTATAGCACAATACTTATGTCTTTTCTCCCTTATTTCACAAGGTTTGCATGAAGAGGGAGAATGCCGGCAGGTGGAATTCTGGACTGGAAAAGGAGCAAATCTGAGACCTATTCCGCACAAGTCCAAAAGTCCTAAACTTCACGGATAATTATTTTGGAATAAAAAAATATTGAACGAAGAAAGCACCAGAGGGGACCCACCAGGCAACCACAAGGGTGGGGGTGCGCCCTACCCCCTGGGCGCGTCCCCCTGCCTTGCCGTCCACCTATCAGGCCCTTGGTGCCCATCTTCTGCTATATGAAGGGTTTTTACCTAAAAAATGAAGAGGAAGCTTTCGGGACAAAGTGCCACCGTCTCGAGGTGAAACTTGGGCAGAACCAATCTAGGGCTCCGGCGGAGCTGTTCTGTCGGGGAAACTTCCCTCCCGGAGGGGGAAATCGAAGCCATCGCCATCACCAATAATCCTCTCATAGAGAGGGGGTCAATCTCCTTCAAAATCTTCACCAGCACCATCTCCTCTCAAACACTAGTTCATCTCTTGTATCCGATCTGTGTCTCAAAATCTTAGATTCATACCTGTGCGTTGCTGATAGTGTTGATTACTCTTTGTAGTTGATGCTAGTTGGTTTATTCGGTGGAAGATCATATATTCAGATTCTTAATGATAATTATTACCCCTCTGATTATAAACATGAATATGCTTTCTGAGTAGTTACGTTTGTTCCTGAGGACATAGGAGAAGTCTTGCTATAAGTAATCATGTGAATTTGGTATTCGTTCGATATTTTGATGAGATGTATGTTCTCTCTCCTCTAGTGGTGTTATGTGAACATAGACTACATGACACTTCACCATGATTTGGGCCTAGAGGAAGGCATTAGGAAGTAATATGTAGATGATAGGTTGCTAGAGTGACAGAAGCTTAAACCCTAGTTTATGCGTTGCTTCGTAAGGGGATGATTTGGATCCATATGTTTCATGCTATGTTTAGATTTATCTTAATTCTTCTTTTGTAGTTGCGGATGCTTGCGCACTACTAGGGAAAAGGCTAGCAGCAGCGCGGGTTTTAGGCCTATCAGTAGCGCGGGGATATGCGCTACTGATAAGGCGCTACAGCTATTCCTTAGCAGTAGGGCGTGTTACATGCGCTACTGCTAGGACAAGTAGCTGCAGCGTTTGTTCAATCCGCGCTACTGCTAATGTAACTACTGGCAGCGCGTTTTCCGTCCATCGCTACTATTATTCTTTTGTTTAGTGTATTTATCGTACAAATATTGGTACAATACCAGTTATGAGGTTTACGTCATTATGTCCATAACAGTGTGTCAAATGAAGGTGGATTAGTTTCAAGTGGAGGCAATATGTGGTGCATGTCAAAAGTATACTACAAATCCAAACTTGATCTAGTTTGGACTAGTAGTACTTTCGATGTGCACCACATGTTGCCTCCACTTGAATCTAATCCGCCAACACAAGCTATTTAATCATCATCGTAGTCATTACCACCAACATTAGCTATTTAATTATCATAGTCATAGTGTAGCACACATCATCATCTTCAAACTCTCATTCTAGCTAGCTAATCACCACCAACACTAGCTAATAATAATCATCATAGTCATTACCACCAACACTAGCTATTTTATCATCATAGTAATAGTGTAGCACATCATCATCCTCAAACTCATTTCTAGCTAGCTAATCACTCCTGCTGCTCTCTCTTAGGTAAAATAACATAAAACATGTGTAGCTCTCCTCCTTGATCAAGTTGGAGCATGCAGATGAACCTGTCTCCTAATTTTGGGTAGCACATCTGTTTGCTGCCCCCTAGTACTTCTCTGCGCTCCCCCATCACATATCTGGTCCAGTCTTGCACTATTAAGCATTCATTGCTGATATTGAATGCACTAAAGTAACATGTAGGATATCTTGGATGTAAGCTAATAATACTCATGGTACCTTTAGTCTCGATCCCATAAGGCACAACATTCATCGGGAGTCCCTGTTGAAAAAACATCGTATGGTAACATACTTAGCAATGAAGTTTAGCTTCACAAATAATGTATGGAAAAGATGCACTGAGGACAAATAGTAAAAATCTTACCATCCTTCCTAAATAGATGTGACCGTAGTTCATTACGAACACTATTGGTCGCACGTTTTCAGTACTAACATTTCTAAGTCCAGGAAGAAAATTTGTCTTGACAGTATCAAGATCCTCAAGCCATGAAACATAATGACTTAGCTCCTCGAAGTTTAGTTCAGCCCCGGGACAGTAGTAGGTCATGTCTACCAAGCGCTGGACATGCTTGCTTGCACCGAAATAGGCTGACAATACAAATTAGTTTTCAACTATTTTTGAATAAACAATATCAAAGACATAAATATGGTTGAGAAACTTATATAATGGTGTAACTGGAGGCGTCTGCACATCAACCCAGATGTCGGTATTACCTTCAATATCATCTTCCGGACGAATATCAAAGGTGATAACCATATCAGGCTCAAATGCATAAGTCTTGCATAGTGCTCGCCATGTTTTGCATCCAAAATAAGTATAGTCGTCTGAATTGTATAATTTTGCGTGGAAAATATAACCATGCTCGGTCTTCAAGTAAACTTTTTTTACCTCCATAGTATGACTGAAACCTATCTTATCCAATACAAAAACTCTTGCATGGCAGGGGATACGCTAGTAGAATAGTAAAAAAAATATAAGTTGAAGCAAATGAAGCAGATGTCATGCTTAATTACGAAAAAAGACTTGTCGTTGTGACTTAATGTATCCACTTCAAAGTTCTCGCCCAGCTTGATGCTGAAGCGCCTATCATCATCTAGGAAGATTCCGTCGCACAGGCCGCGCTCGTCTTCGCGGTATTTGCAAATACCGAAATCCTTTTTGTCGTCAGACATTTCCTATGTTCATAGTTAAAACATTAGTTGAAAATCAATAGAAGACAACTACCAGGATACTCAACACACAAATCCGGGCCACTCGATATTTCCTACATATTCTGGCAAAAGTCATGCCAAAATTCACGGAAAAATCCGGCACGACCTTTGCTAAAATAGGACATATCGAGCGCCTGAAATTTGCCGGAACGGAAATGAATCAACACTCCAGCAAAACATAGGCCACTCGGAGGTGTAACCTACAAACATGACCGGCCACTTGGATATTGAGAAACACAAGATATACATTTCAAAGTATCTTATAGGACTCAAATTAGCATGCATTCAATAAGCAAAAGTAAATCATCTCATGCGTCCGTACATCGTCGAATATTATCACTAATGCATCCCGAATAGTGTCATACATATAACATCACTAGTACAACTAAAACCCTAGCACACGACGGGTATCGGCGCGGGCGGTGGACACCCACAAAGAAGGAACCATCACGGGATCATAGCTCCAGTGAGATCCCTGGAGAACCTGCCAGGTATTGGAGAACCTATGCTCCAACGCAAACAAGTAGCGACGGACATGCGCGTCCTCCTCACTGACACGGTGACGCACCACCTCCGCGGAGTCCTCGAGCCTCTGGACCGTCACTGGCCCACGCGACCGCCACCAAAGAAGGTTCGGGTCAACGACAGGCTGGGTCCTCACCAACCTGCGCCCCCGGTATGTAGCGCCTCCCAGTACCACCCCGGCGAAGCCCAGTCCCAGACATGGCCCATCTGGTCAAGCAGGTGTCGTCCTCCGCCGACTCGACGACGAGGATGCGGGATAGGCATCGTCCACGTCGATGCGAGAAAAATTGCTTTAACTAAAAAAATAGCAACAAGTTCTTACTAACTAGTTCTATTAATTCAACTCGTTCTTACTAAATATAAACTTACTATAAATAGAAAGAAACTAGCACATCTACTACTACTAATTAACATCTAACTACTACATCTACTAATAATTAACATCTGACTACTACATCTACTACTAATTAACATCTACTACTGCTAATTATACAACTAGTTTACCATCACTACTTCTAAAAATCATTATCTATGAACCCTAAATTAACATCTACTACTACTAAAATCATCTACTAACTAAGCAAGGGGGGGGGGGGGGGGGGGGGGGGGGGGGCTTAACAGGGGAATAGACGTGGGGGGGGAGGTGCTCGGCGACGGAGGGGCGGCGAGGGCGGGCTCGGGATCGGGAGGCGGCGGTCCTGGGCAGCAGGCTCGGTCGAGGGCGGCGACGGTGTGGTCGAGAGCGGCGGCGGTGAGGTTGAGGGCGGGCGGCGGCGGCGACGGTGAGGGCAGTTTTAGAGAAAACTGCTACTGCTAATGGAAGCAGTTATTTCTTTTGTTTATCCCAATATTAGTAACACTTTGTCCTGAAAAAACGCTATAAGTCTAAGCAATGTAAAAACATCAAAAATATACATTGGTCATCATTGATCTTTTTGTGTATAATCTAAATAGTCAACATGAATCCTCACTGTACCTGTATAGGTACAGGCGAGAATTCATATTGCAACCACACATATAGTTCAATGAAGACCAAGTGCTCGAGATAGGTTGAGAAGTAACATATTTAAGGTGGTAAACACCTTGTTCGCTTAGCAGTATGGGACTAAACTTAATTAGTTGCGGTGATATTTAGCAGCAGCGAGTTTTGAAGAAAATCGTTGCTACTAAGTTCTTTAGCAGTAGCACGTCCACGGGAAGGGCGCTACTACTATATCTAGCCTGGGGGCAACACGGTGGCAATTATAGTAGTAGCGCTCTTTTCACCTAGAGCGCTACTGCTACTTAGTCATTAGTAGCGCTCTTTACTGAAGCTCGCTACTGCTAATTACCAGTAGCGCCTGTTTTTAGACCGCGCTGCTGCTAAGATTCTGTGTATAAGGTTTTCCCTAGTAGTGGCGAGAGGGGTTAATCATAAGTGGGAGGCTTGTCCAAGAAAGGACAGCACCCAAGCACCGGTCCACCCGCATATCAAATTATCAAAGTAAAAAACGCGAATCATATGAGCATGATGAAAACTAGCTTGACAATAATTCCCATGTGTCCTTGGGAGCGCTTTGCTTTATATAAGAGTTCGTCCAGGCTTGTCCTTTGCTACAAAAAGGATTGGGCCACCTTGCTACACCTTAGGAACTTTTGTTACTCGTTACCCATTACGAATTATCTTATCACACAACTATCTGTTATCGATAATTTTAGTGCTTGCAGAGAATACCTTGCTGAAAACCGTTTGTCATTTCCTTCTGCTCCTCGTTGGGTGATGGCAGCTGGAACTACGTCGGTATTTTCCTGGAGAGGGGGGGATGATGCAGCACAGCGGCGGTAGGTATTTCCATCAGTTATGAAACCAAGGTTATCGAACCAGTAGGATAACCAAGCAACACAACGTAAACAGCACATGCACACAAATAACAACACCTCGCAACCCGACGTGTTAAAGGGGTTGTCAATCCATTTCAGGTAACGGCACCAGAAATTGGTGCGTGACGGTAAAAAGATTGTAATAGATTGGATAAATAGATCGCCAATAAAATAAAATGCAGCAAAGTATTTTTGTATTTTTGTTTTAATAGATCTGAAAATAAAAGCAAGGAAAAAGTAGATCGCAAAGGCAAATATATGAGAAATAAGACCCTGGGGACGTAGGTTTCACTAGTGGCTTCTCTCAAGAAAAATAGCAAACGGTGGGTAAACAAATTACTGTTGGGCAATTGATAGAACTTCAAATAATTATGATGATATCCAGGCAATGATCATTACATAGGCATCACGTCCAAGATTAGTAGACAGACTCCTGCCTGCATCTACTACTATTACTCCACACATCGACCGCCATCCAGCATTCATCTAGTGTATTAAGTTCATGTAAAAATGGAGTAATGCAATAAGAACGATGACATGATGTAGACAAGATCCGTTTATCTATATGGAGGTAGATATAGATCTCGTCTTTTTATCCATAGTAGCTAGCAATGATACACACGTGTCAGTTCCCTTTCCGTCACTGGGATCAAGCACCGTAATATCGAACCCACTACCGGGCACCTCTTCCCATTGCAAGATAAATAGATCGAGTTGGCCAGACAAAACCCAAATATCGGAGAAGAAATACGAGGCTATAAGAGATCACGCATAAAAGAGATCAAAGAAACTCAAATACTTTCATGGATATAAAAACATAGATATGATCATAAACTCGAAGTTCATCGATCCCAACAAACACACCGCAAAAGAGTTACATCATATGGATCTCCAAGAGACCATTGAATTGAGAATCAAGAGAGATATGAAGCCATCTAGCTACTAACTACGGTCCCGAAGGTCTACAAAGAACTACTCACGCATCATCGGAGAGGCACCAATGGAAGTGGTGAACCCCTCCGTGATGGTGTCTAGATTGAATCTGGTGATTCTGAACTCTGCGGCGGCTGGATGAATATTTCGTCGACTCCCATAGTGTTCTGGTATTTTTGGTGTATTTATAGAGCAAAGAGGTGGTCCGGCAGGCACCCGAGGTGGGCACAACCCACTGGGGCGCACCAAGGCCTCCTGGCGCGCCCTGGTGGGTTGTGCCCCCCCTCGCCCCCCCCCCCCCCAGCTGCAACCAAGGCCCATCTGCTTCCTTTTGGCTCATAAAAATTATCGTAAAGTTTTGTGCTATTTAGACTCCGTTTGATATTGATTTCCCGCGATGTAAAAACATGGAAAAGATAGGAACTGGCACTGGGCACTATGTCAATAGGTTAGTACCAAAAAATGATATAAAATGACTATAAAATGATTATAAAACATTCAAGATTGATAATAAAATAGCACGGAACAACCAAAAATTATAGATACATTCGAGCCATATCATTGGGTTTGACACTCTTACTTATCGAAAGGACTACTATAGATCCCTATACTTGTGGGTAGTCACATCCCCAAGCTTAGACGCTTCAGTCTCCTTGTATATTTACTTGGGGTGCCTTGGGCATCCCCAAGCTTGAACTCTGGTCTCTCCTCCTTCTCATATCGAGAACTCCTCAATCTTTGACCACTTCATCCACACAAAAGTTGACAGAAAAGTCGCTAAGATCCATTAGTATAATAGTGCAAATCACTACTCTAAGTACTATTGCAAACCCATTCATATTTTGTTTTTGCACTGTAGCTACTCTATTATAACTTCTCCATGGCTTATACCACAGATAGAATTGATAGTTTCATCAAAACAAGCAAAGCAATGCATCAAAAACAGAATATGTCTTAAATGGGACAGTCTGTAGAAATCTGAACATCTACCATACTTCTGGAATTCCAAACATTCTGAAACATTAGGACAAAATAAAGAAATTGTATAGAAATACTGTGCAAGAAGTTTCAGAAAACGTTTGACATTCCATTAAAAAATGTAAAATCGCGCACTACAACCAAAGTTTCTGTTTTTGCACCGCACATACAAGCAATCTAATCATCCTAAAGGAAAACCTTGGCACATTATTTTTATAATACAATGGATTCGTACAAGGGGATAATTATTTTTGTGAGAACTTTCATGAAAAATTATACATTGGTTCCATGAGCATGAACACTAGTGTTCAAGGTCGACCCTCACTTCTTCAATGCATCACCTTTCAATCGCTTCTCTTTTTGAAAAAGTTTTTAGGTTCTCATCTATATATTTTTTACTTTATCAAAGCACTCAACAGAAATAAATGACTCTCTAAAACTTTCGGGTTGTCTCCCTGGCAACACTTTCTTTAAAGCCATTAAAATAGGCATAAAGTGCTCAAGTAATGGATCCACCCGGATCCCAAGGTATATCAAAGCCAATTTGAATTAAGAATGATTTATAATTTAGTAGTGAGCACAAAGCAACATATATCACACAATGATGAAGTCTAACTCTCTTCCTATGCATCAGCATGTCATACAAAAACAATTCATGCACATCAAGTAAAGAATAATACATAACATAAGCAGTTTTTGCAATTTTATCGTGTTGGAAACATAGAGAGGCGGAGATGTAGTTCCTCACCCATAATAATTATAAGTAGGAGCATCAAGCACATGCATATTATATTCATCAAAATCATCATGTGCAACGGTAAAAGGCAACCCATCAATGTAATCCTTAATAAGTGCAAACTTTTCCGATATAGTGTAGTTTGGAGAATTCAAAAATATAATAGGACTATCATGTGTGGGTGCAGTAGCAACAATTTTATGTGTAACGTAAGGAACTATATCAAGTTCATCTCCATAAGCATAATTCATATTGGCATCTTGGCCACAAGCATAGAAAGCATCATCAAAAAGGGATATTTCAAACGAATCAATGGGATCACAACAATTTTCATAGCATTCATCCTTCGGTAAGAATGAAGGGACATTAAACAATGTATGAGTTGGAGAGTTACTCTCATTAGAAGGTGGGCACGGATAGCTAATCCACTCTTCCTCCTTTTGTTCTTCACTCTCCTCGTCATCTTTTTAGTCTCTTCTTGGATAGCGGAGACTTCCTCAATAAATACATCAATATCGGAATTGTATTTATAATTCTCATAGAAATATTTAAGGATAGCAAAATTTTCAGGTCTATAAACTGAATCATCAAAATCTTCATACCTTTCAAACAAAGATTCAATTTCATAAGCATCCTTAAAAGCAACAAATTATTATATTCGTTCCACATCATAGTAATCATATCTACAATTAGCATAAGAAGCTAAGGTTTCATTATCACTAAATTTGCATGAAAAGGGAAGGTGTGGAGCCTTCATCCTAGAGCAACTAGTATAATCATATCTCTGGCATAAATTCCAAGCATACCAATGCAACATATCAATTTGATCCCATAGCAGTTTCCCTTTTTGTGTCAAGAGATAATCCCTAAAGTATTCACATTGATCCAATGTGTCTCCCATTATCATGTTGAATGAGGTTTTCTCAGGATTATCAAAGTAGTGTTTAATATTTTTCACATAACGAGCATCGAGGGTTTTAGGAGGTTCTCCATCTTCATGAGTAGCAAGTACAACTAATGTTTTTAGTATTTCGTGTTCCATATCCATAACTAAAGATAGAGAACAACTTAGAATAGAAAATAAAAACTACTTAGTGATAAAGCAAACAAGCACACACAAGAATATTCACCCCACACTATTGCTCTCCGGCAACGGTGCCAGAAAACATTCTTGATAACTCACAAGTGTAGGGGATCGTTTGTAGCCTTTTTCAATAAGTAAGAATGTCGAAACCAATGAGGAGCTAAAGCTAGAACAAATATTCCCTCAAGTTCTATCGAGCACCAATACAACTCTACGCACAATTAACGTTTGATTTACCTAGAATAAGAATAAAACTAGAAGTACTTTTTAGGTGTAGTAGGATAGTTTTGCAAGATAATAAAGAGCACGTAAATAAAAACTAGAGGTTGTTTAGATAAAAGTACAATTAAATTAGTATAGAGAGTGTGGATTAGTAGTGGCAGGATTTGCGGAATTGTCCCTAGGCAATTGATAACTAGACCGTTAATCATTCTTGCAATTTTATATAAGGGAGAGGCATAAGCTAACATACTTTCTTTACTTGGATCATATGCACTTACGGCTGTTTTTGTTCACTTTTCATTACCGGCCATTACATTTATTGTTTTGAAGGACAACCTTTAGAAATGGATTTTATTTTAGATTGTTAGATTATGATGCTCACAGTTACATTTGTTCATGAACAACAGCTTCAAGTTCAAACGCTTGGAACTGTGTGTTTCCCACACCAAGTTGGTCTTCTTAGCAATATCCTAAAACTTGGTGGGTTGACAAGACTGTCGAGATAACTGCATGGACCCAACAACAAAAGAAATAATGAATATTACATTTAAAATCAGCATCAACCACAATATTAGTTTTCAAGATGCAGTACGGCGACAGACCCGCAGCAACAGAAACTTACAAGTAAATGTGCTACTCCCTCAAATCAATATTAATTGACGCTGCTCTAGTACAACTTTAGTACAAAGTTGTACTAATCATGCGCCAGTAAATTTAGATTGGAGGGAGTACTATTCAAAATAGGCATTGACCTCCACATTAGTATTTATGGATAAGCCCTCATATGGTTTTAGAGGAATTTGCATACAGGTCTCTGAAATAGGAATGAAGTTGTATATGGTACCTATGCAATTACAGCTTGATCTGTAGAAATTTGGAGGAATTCCAACCTTATCTTGCGTGGAAATTCTCTCCCAAGAAAATTCATGTTTAAGAATTTCTGCATTTCTGCATTGCACCGTCATTAATATCATTTAATGAGTCTCATATTGCCCACATTCCAATGCGGCATGTAGTACCTTTCGTTAAAGCTGCCAGTGGCTGAGTGTGTTTGCCTTGTGTTCTATCTTGTGCAATACAACTAACTTATTTTCCACAAGTGCTTTCGTTTGCAATAAAACTAACTATTACGCATGCACATATCCTCCTCTCATCATTATTATTAGTGGCAGAGCAGCGCTAGTGACATGCTGGTATATACAAAATGCATAAACATGTCATACAAAAAATTATATCAAGTGGGCAAGTGGCAAAGAAAACCTTAATTAACAGACTTTACGTAGATGTTTTGCCTTCGGCTCGCTGCAGTGCTTGTAGTCATCGCTAGGTGGTCTACGAATCTGGATATAATTTTTATTATTTCTGATGTTTGTTGTACTGCCATGATTGAAGATGAATAGGTTGAGAGTTTTCTCGCAGAAAAAAACATTTAGTTTTCTTAAATAGGTGAATACCAATTGAAATTGCACAAACATTTCTGAAAAATAGGTGGACACCATGAGAAATATGTAAAAAAAACACAACCTAGGGTTTTTCTGCTGTAACGACAATCTTAAGTAAAATGTAACCAAGTGCGGGTATATTTTGAAAAGAGCTCGTAGAAAACTTGTCACGTTACTTGCAATTGCAATGTTCCGTACGTCCATTGTTCTCAAACTAGGAACTAGCAGAATCTTCCTTAAATACTACGCACTGCTTGCTCCAAAATTAACACCAGGTCAACGTGATCGAGTTCAATCTGTTTCTTCCCGACTCCGTACTCGCGTGACATTCTTTGCGTCCGTCCGGTTCCATCGCCGCCACAGGAGACCCACATCGTATATCAAACACACGCGTGCGTAGCGTGTAGCCGATCGCCTTTAGGCTCTAGCTAGCCCTATCCCCATGGACGACACTAGCACCGCCACCGCCACCGATGGCTGTGCATCTCCCTCTTCGCTGTCTCCGTTATTCTATTCTTCCTCTGTCCGTTCCTGGGGGACGGTGGCATGGGCCCCTTCGCCGTTACGGCCTTCGTCGTCAGCGTCTTCATCGCGGTCCTCGTCATCTGCATCATGCCATGTCGTCCTGGCGGCGGGATTGACGCGGCCACCATCTCGGCGAAGCTCCCTGCACCGTTCGAGTTCGAGGGTGCCGCCACGGCAGTGGAGGAGTGCGCCATTTGCCTTGCGCCGCCGCGCGTCGGGGAGATGGTCCGTCGGCTGCCGGTGTGCGGGCACCTGTTCCACGCGGGCTGCTTCGACCGATGGCTGCAGCAGCAGGCCACGTGCCCGCTGTGCCGTGCCGCCGTCGTCGTCGCCGCCGCACCCAGCAGCGGCCGGCTGAACTACCTGTCTGACATACAGCGTACGTGCACGTAGGTGTCTTTTTTTATAGTTCGTGACCGTGTTGATCTTGTGTTGTGCGTACAGTCGCCTTTATCACGATTGTTTTTGAGAGGAAAACTATGCTCATATCAATGTTGCGTTTTGGGTGCGGGTGCGCCGTCACCCGTGCAGGCTACAGCTGCTGCTTCGGTGTATGTGCAATGTTTAACGACGCCGTCCATCCAGACTTCTTCAGCTCCTGCTCCGGTTGCCGTGGTCCCCCTTGGCCCAGCTGCGTATCGTCCGAATGGATCAGCCACGACACCCCTTGCGGCCGTTTCAGTGGGACTTGCGGCGCATCCCTCTTCACCGACCTTTGGGACAGTCCAGACGCCACCGAGCTCGCAACAATCAACACCAACATCTCAACATAAGACATCGATGTGTACTATGTCTGGAGGGCAGGCTTCGCCCCTTCGACGTAGTAACCGTCACGCCGTCTCCGTGGATGGTTCCTCTCCGACCGATGAACATTCACTTGTAAAGGCAATGCATCGACATGCCTCGAGGAATTTGGACCCCACACAAGGTACCTCGTCTCCTCAATCTTTTCTTTCATTTTTGAATACCGGCATTTCCTCTAGCTTAAATAATGTTGGTATATCTATGGGGAGAAATGACAATGAAATTAATATGTCGGTTGGGGCACTTAAACATATGGAGATTGACCGTTTAAAGGTTTCTCCAAAGTGTAATAGCACCCCACCTAACCCTGAGACCGAGGAGGAAGATGAAACGGATGCCAAATATGATGGTCCAATTATCTCCCACTTGGTTGGTGAGGTTACCGAGGTTGGTTTAGATGATGCAAGACCTGGGTCCATGTTTTGTGACTTCACGGCGTCTTTGCGGAAATCTAAATCGCATTCCTCGAAAAAGAAACAAAAACCACCCAAGAAGGCGAAATGTTCCACATCGACCCGAGTTTCCACATGGGAGGCGTGTTTTGGAATAGCAGAGGTTTCTCAGACTTGACTAAATATAAACACGTCAGTGATTGTGTACGTGAACATGGGTTGGACTTTGTGGCAATTTCCGAGGCTGGTAAATGTGACTTCAGGCCAAATGTCCTCGAGCACCTATCAGGTGGTTTCGACTACACATGGCATAGTCTACCAGCTCGTGGAAGGTCTGGAGGAATCCTTCTTGGGATACATACCACGACCATGGACTTGTTGGCTTTTTCGACAGGTGAATTTCATATCAAATTTCACTTACGAAACAGAGCTGATAATCTTACATGGAGCCTGGTCGCAGTCTATGGGGCTGCCCAAGATGAACACAAATCGGCTTTCCTTCGTGAATTGGTGAACCTGGCTAAGGATAACCCGTATCCAATGATTATTGGAGGGGACTTTAATATCCTTGGGTACCAACAAGAGAAAAATAATGACCGCTTCGACACTCATTGGCCCTTCCTATTCAATGCTGTGATAGACAGTTTGGATCTTCGGGAGGTCAGTATGTCGGGGCGGCAGTTCACCTGGGCTAATAACCGATCTGTGCCGACATACGAGAAGCTCGATAGGGACACCGAATGGGAACTAAAATTTCCTATGGTAACCGTGCGAGCCCTAGAGCGTATCGAGGCATTATCGGATCATGCACCCATCATTCTCGATTCTAACTCTACGAACCCAGCAGCCCGTCACCCTTTCAAATTTGAATTGGGATAGCTTCATCGGGATGGATTTGTAGACATAATCAAGAATGTTTGGGAGAGGCCCGCCATTGGTCGCACACCTATTCAGAGATGGAACTTTAAAATAAGGGCCATGAGGCAACACCTCACTGGATGGGCGAAACACACCAATGGGATATATAAAAAAGAAAACAATGACTCTCTACCATTATTGACGACCTCGACAAGATTGCAGAGACACGCCCTTATGTCAACAAGAGATCGAATTAAAAAATCAATCTAATGAGAAGGTCGCCCGTCTTTTGCGAGAAGAGGTCGCTCATCTCTTCTATATCTTCTGCCGTGGTCGGACATTGAGCTGAGCTCAATTTCACACCTTGCAACACAGGCAAGAACCCCTTCTTAGACTGATCCATATTGAACTTCTTCAATATCTTATCAAGGTATGTGCTTTGTGAAAGACCTATGAGGCGTCTTGATCTATCTCTATAGATCTTGATGCCTAATATATAAGCAGCTTCTCCAAGGTCCTTCATTGAAAAACTCTTATTCAAGTAGGCCTTCATGCTGTCCAAAAGTTCTATATCATTTCCCATCAAAAGCATGTCATCTACATATAATATGAGAAATGCTACAGAACTCCCACTAACTTTCTTGTAAACGCAGGCTTCTCCATAAGTCTGCATAAACCCAAACGCTTTGATCATCTCATCAAAGCGAATGTTCCAACTCCGAGATGCTTGCACCAGCCCATAAATGGATCGCTGGAGCTTGCATACCTTGTTAGCATTTTTAGGGTCGACAAAACCTTCCGGCTGCATCATATACAGTTCTTCCTTAAGATAACCGTTAAGGAATGCCATTTTGACGTCCATTTGCCATATCTCATAATCATAGTATGCGGCAATTGCTAACATGATTCGGACGGACTTCAGCTTTTCTACGGGAGAGAAAGTCTCATCGTAGTCAACCCCTTGAACTTGTCGATAACTCTTAGCGACAAGCCTAGCTTTATAGATGGTCACATTACCATCCGCGTCTGTCTTCTTATTAAAGATCCATTTATTTTCTATGGCTCGCCGATCATCGGGCAAGTCAGTCAAAGTCCATACTTCGTTTTCATACATGGATCCTACCTCGGATTTCATGGCTTCCAGCCATTTGTCAGAATCCGGGCCCGCCATCGCTTCTTCATAGTTTGAAGGTTCACCGTTGTCTAACAACATGATTTCCAAGACAGGGTTGCCGTACCACTCTGGTGCGGAACGTGTCCTTGTGGACCTACGAAGTTCATTAGCAACTTGATCTGAAGTTTCATGATCATCATCATTAACTTCCTCTCTAGTCGGTGCAGGCACCTCAGGAACAATTTCCTGAGTTGCGCCACTTTCCGGTTCAAGAGGTAATACTTCATCAAGTTCTATTTTCCTCCCACTTACTTCTTTCGAGAGAAACTCTTTCTCTAGAAAGGATCCATTCTTGGCAATAAAGATCTTGCCTTCGGATCTGAGGTAGAAGGTATACCCAATAGTTTCTTTAGGGTATCCTATGAAGACGCATTTTTCCGACTTGGGTTCGAGCTTTTCAGGTTGAAGTTTCTTGACATAAGCATCGCATCCCCAAACTTTTAGAAACGACAGCTTAGGTTTCTTCCCAAACCATTATTCATACGGTGTCGTCTCAACGGATTTCGACGGAGCCCTATTTAAAGTGAATGCGGCAGTCTCTAAAGCATAGCCCCAAAATGATAGCGGTAAATCGGTAAGAGACATCATAGATCGCACCATATCTAATAGAGTGCGATTACGTCGTTCGGACACACCAAGCTAAAGCGTCATGGGATGTTCAAGTGCTTGATCAACACTTTTATGCAATGGACATAGCAGCGATACTCAATATTCCGTTAAGCACCAGAGTTCAGGAAGATTTTTGTTCCTGGCATTATGACAGGAAGGGTGTATTCACCGTTCGATCGGCTTACCGTTTACTTGCTGCCACCAAATAGCAACGGATGGACTGGTTGGAGCACAACCCGGGACACTCCAATATTGATGCAGACCGGCGCTCCTGGACAAAACTATGGGGAGCAGATGTGCCATCTAAAATCAAGGTTTTTGCATAGCGACCAGCTAGGACATCTTTGCCGACAGGCAATGTGCGCAAGCATCGGAGTATGGCCGAAACACCTGAATGCACGATATGCCAGGCGGCCAACGATACTTGGCGCCACTCCCTGTTCGATTGTCAGATGGCCAGGTGTGTTTGGGCTCTCACGGACGAGGAGTTGACTGAGGTCGCCATATCAAACCACACGGAGGATCCTAATCTGTGGTTGCACTGGCTCATGGACACTTCACCGTCGGAGGACCTCTCCAAGGTGATTGTGACGATGTGGGCGATATGGTGGGCTAGAAGACGGGCTATACACGATGATCAGTACCAGAGCCCCATTAGCACGCATTGCTTCATTAACAAATTCCTTGCTGATCTTGAGTTAGTCACTATTCAGAGCTCCGAGCGAGCCAGCGGCATGCATGCAAGGAAAAAGGATTTGCATGCAACGAATGAGCTGCAGCATGCAGTGCAGGAGACGGGCGTGTATGCGATCCCTCGAAGGGCTGGTAGCGTCCAACAGAGCATAATGTGAAAATCAATGTCGATGGGGGCATCTCGCGGGACAGAATGAAAGGAGCGGCAGCTGCCATCTGCCAGGACAAAAATGGACTTTATTTGGGCGCCTCGGTGGTCATGTTTGAAGGCTTGATTGACCCGGCATCATTGGAAGCTCGTGCGTGTAGATGGACTTGCATGTGGATTCAGTTTGTGTTGCTTCGGATTGCAGTGAAGTGGTGGCCAATATTGAAGCAGGCGTTCCGTGTCACTATGTCACTATCTTGAGGGAGATCACAGCCCAGCGGACCTTATTCTGAGACCTGAAGTTTATCCATGAGAAGCGTCAACATAATGGCAAGGCACACGCACTTGCCAAAAGCTAGTTCTTCCCTTTCTCTTGGGCGCCATGTGTGGCTGTTATATATCCTTGTCCGATGTAATCTGTACCCCCATGAACATTGATCATTAATAAAGGGTGCAGTTTCCTCAAAAAAGAAAAAAGCAGGAAGTACCTGAATTAGTCAAGTATTTCAAAAGTTTGTTCGGCAAGAACCGTCTTCGGCGACTGCCTCCAATTATATAATTATTGACGACAATTGGCTCAAAGCGAAACCATGTGAGAGATGTGCCTCGGAATCTCCTATATGCCACATCTAGTTATCAAATCCCATAGCTATATTTGGCAGACAAGTCACAACTTCATAAGACACCACGAGAAACCATGTGAGAGGTGGGCGTGCTCCATCTCATGCCCCCCAAGAGGAACCGACTGACCTTGTGGAGTCCGGCGACGGAAGTCAGCTAGGGCGAGCACCTCGTGTTACAGCTATTTTATCCTTGGTAGTCGTGGAGGGGATGGGGAGCGGGCCAGCGACGGTGCGCGGCCATGGCTCCGGCGAGTAAGGCCCCGTTCGGATCTTGTCGAGCTTCCCAGAATAGCCAGCTTCCCGTGAAGCCAGCCGCAGCCAGCTTCCGACGGGAGCAGCAATTCGTTCGGCAAGCCAGCTTCTTGGTCGTACCAGCTTCCAGCGTTGTAGCCCATATATTAGGCCAATTTGGCCTGAGGTTTGGAGCGGGCTGAGAGCCCAAGTGGCTGTGAAAGAGGCATGGGCTATAGGCCCAGTCGGATTGGTGAGTGTGGAAGTTATTTTCAGCCCATGGGGCAGGTTCGCTGGTGAATGTTATGTTCGCTCTTCACGGTTTCCCTCGTACCGGTTCGATCGACTCACCTGGCGGTGGCATTGCTTTGTAATTTCACTCAACTCCACCTCCCCTGTTTTCTGGGATCTGGGAAAGGCTAGCTTCTCCTTCTCCTCAGTTTTTGCACTACGACGCCTCCAGCTTCTAGATTCAACTCCGTGGAGATAGCGCGTTCGGCTCAGCTTCTTGAGGGAGTTGATTTATTTTTTGAGACAATCTTGAGGGAGTTGATGAAGCTGGAAGCTGGAGTGGTTCCGAACGGGCCCTAAGCTTTGCTTTGCTGGGAAGAAGAGGAGGCAGCAGGGAGCGCGAGAGCTATGTTTCGCCTCAAGCGAGCTGTAGGATGGGCCGGCCCAATAACGTGGAACCATCTCTGGTTTGGGCCAATTTTAGAAGGTTCCAGGCGGAGTTTTTCTTTTCCATTTTACTTTTTCTGTGTTTTTATTTACAGTTTTTATTAAGTTTTTTTCAGGAAAATTTCCAATCTATTTATGTTCAATCATAACAGTACAACGAATAGCATAAATAGAAAAAAATACATCTAGATCCATAGACCTCCTAGAGACAACTACAAGCACTGAAACGAGCCGAAAACCCGACGCCATCATCGCCCCTCCCTCGTTGGATCCGGGCGAAACTTATTGTAGTAAACATTCAGGAAGTCGTCGTGCAAAGGCCCCGTCGGACCAACGCCGCAAAACAGAAACCTCCGTCGATGAAGAGTAGCATATATCAGAAGGATTTAACCTAAAGGCATGCGAACGTAGACGAACTATGACCAGATCCGAGCAAAACCATCAAGGACAGATTTACCGAAGACACACCTCCACACGCTCACCGCCAATGCTAGACACACCATCGGGACATGGGCTGGGCGGGGTGAACCTTATTCCATCTTCAAGGAGCCGTTGCCGTTTTGTCTTCCTGAGCAGGACACAAACCATAACAAAATAGAAGGAACATCTGAAAATAGAGCCCTCTTGCCGGCAAAGGACGGGATCCGTGACGGCGCCATGGCCCTAAGGCCACGGAGATATTTCTGGTTTGTCTTTCTTTTTTCAAACACATGTTTACTTTTTTAATACATGTTATACATTTTTTTCTATGCATGTGGAACATTCTTTGATACACGTTGAACATTTTTCAAATGAATTATGAATATTTTTTCAAATATAAGTTTGAACATTCTCGAATACGTGCTAAACATTTTATAAATACATGCTCAACATTTTTTTGGATGATACGCAACATTTTCTCAAAATTATGTAAACATTTTCTATGCTGTATAGAATGTTTTAAAAACATCAAGAACATTTTTTCCAAACGTGTAAACATTTTTTTCTAAAATGTCATGATCATTTTTGTAATTTCTACTGAACGTTTTTAAACGTTTGGTGGACAATTTTTTACGATAAATAAATATTTTTCAAAATTTTCATGAACATTTTTAAAATATGTACGAATATTTTGAAAATGTCATGGATATATTTTGGAATGGTATGAATATTTTGCATGCAGCAAAAGAGTGGCACTATGTGTCGCCTGTAGCGAGCTAGATGCCCTAGTCGCCTACAGCGTTCCCACTTTATAAGCCAGTCCCAACATCACAACAAAAGCGCACGTTCCCATTCGGCAGAATATAGCGCAAGGTTTTCTCCACTCTACTATTTCGTTTTTGTTGAGAGGACAATGAATCAACTATCTTCTTTACTAGATGGCATCTGCTATTTATACAAGGGAAAGGACACCATTGGAAAAGGTGTCTATTCAAAGGAGGTGCCTGTTCGGCAGGAACCGACACCGCAGTTTTACAACTGCCTGTGGTTAGTACAAGCAGGGATTAATCCCATAATTAACACATGGTTAATTAATTCTAACACTCTCCTTAATCAATGCTTGATCTTGTGAGCAGACATCATCTTGATAAAGTTTCCTTCAAAACCCCATGGGAAAAAAAATGAGGATAGAGGTGTTTGATATGTTGCCAAAACTCCTTCAAACCTAGTAGGAAAAATAAGGAGAAAAATGCCACAACTTATAATGATTATTGTCTGTTTAACTCAATATGAGAAAAATCCATAGAATTAAAGGACAATAAGTATGTCGTATATACTTTCTTAAAAACCCCGGTTTTCAGAAAATATGACATATGGTCTTGTGTTGATATTACCTCATTAAAAACCTTTATGAGAACCTATAAAGTAAACTCATGAAGGGAAAAAGAGTATAATATGATGCTTTTAACATGAACAATTCAGGAAGATACTCCCCTTGACTCTTGCATATTCCAAAGTCATCATATTGTTGGGGAACGTTGCAGAAAACAAAAAATTTCTCTACGTTTCACCAAGATCTATCTATGGAGTCTTCTAGCAACGAGAGGGGAGTGCATCTACATACCCTTGTAGATCGCGAGCGGAAGCGTTCAAGAGAACATGGATGATGGAGTCGTACTCGCCGTGATCCAAATCACCGATGACCAAGTGTCGAATGGACGGCACCTCCGCGTTCAACACACGTACGGAGCGGATGACGTCTCCTCCTTCTTGATCCAGCAAGGGGGAAGGAGAGGTTGACGGAGATCCAGCAGTACGACGGCGTGGTGGTGGATGCAGCAGTGATCGCAGCAGGGTTTCGCCGAGCTTCTGCGAGAGGGAGAGGTGTAGCAGGGGAGAGGGAGGCGCCAAGACATGGGGTGTGGTGCCCTCCCTCCCCCCCCCCTTTATATAGGCCCCCTAGGGGGTGCGCCGGCCCTAGGAGATGGGATCTCCTAAGGGGGGCGGCGGCCAAGGGGGTGGAGTACCCCCCAAGGCAAGTGGAGGCGCCCCCTCCCCTAGGGTTCCCAACCCTAGGCGCATGGGGGGGCCAAGGGGGGGCGCACCAGCCCACCAGGGGCTGGTTCCCCTCCCCACTTCAGCCCATGGGGCCCTCCGGGATGGATGGCCCCACCCGGTGGACCCCCGGGACCCATCCGGTGGTCCCGGTACAATACCGGTGACCCCGAATCTTTCCCGATGGCCGAAACTGCACTTCCTATATATAATTCTTCACCTCCGGACCATTCCGGAACTCCTCGTGACGTCCAGGATCTCATCCGGGACTCCGAACAACTTTCGGATTACTGCATACTAATATCTCTACAACCCTAGCGTCACCGAACCTTAAGTGTGTAGACCCTATGGGTTCGGGAGACATGTAGACATGACCGAGACGGCTCTCCGGCCAATAACCAATAGCGGGATCTGGATACCCATGTTGGCTCCCACATGCTCCTCGATGATCTCATCGGATGAACCACGACGTCGAGGATTCAAGCAACCCCGTATACAATTCCCTTTGTCAATCGGTATGTTACTTGCCCGAGATTCGATCGTCGGTATCCCAATACCTCGTTCAATCTCGTTACCGGCAAGTCACTTTACTCGTACCGTAATGCATGATCCCGTGACCAAACACTTGGTCACTTTTGAGCTCATTATGATGATGCATTACCGAGTGGGCCCAGAGATACCTCTCCGTCATACGGAGTGACAAATCCCAGTGTTGATCCGTGTCAACCCAACGGACACTTTCGTAGATACCCGTAGTATACCTTTATAGTCACCCAGTTACGTTGTGACGTTTGGTACACCCAAAGCACTCCTACGGTATCCGGGAGTTACACGATCTCATGGTCTAAGGAAAAGATACTTGACATTGGAAAAACTCTAGCAAACGAACTATACGATCTTGTGCTATGTTTAGGATTGGGTCTTGTCCATCACATCATTCTTCTAATGATGTGATCTCGTTATCAATGACATCCAATTTCCATAGTCAGGAAACCATGACTATCTGTTGATCAACGACCTAGTCAACTAGAGGCTTACTAGGGACATGTTGGTGTCTATGTATTCACACATGTATTACGATTTCCGGATAACACAATTATAGCATGAATAAAAGACAATTATCATGAACAAGGAAATATAATAATAATCCTTTTATTATTGCCTCTAGGGCATATTTCCAACAGTCTCCCACTTGCACTAGAGTCAATAATCTAGTTACATTGTGATGAATCGAACACCCATAGAGTTCTGGTGTTGATCATGTTTTGCCCTAGGGAGAGGTTTAGTCAACGGATCTGGGACATTCAGATCCGTATGTACTTTACAAATATCTATGTCTCTATCTTGAACATTTTTACGAATGGAGTTGAAGCGACGCTTGATGTGCCTGGTCTTCTTGTGAAACCTGGGCTCCTTGGCAAGTCCAATAGCTCCAGTGTTGTCACAGAAGAGTTTGATCGGCCCCGACGCATTGGGTATGACTCCTAGGTCGGTGATGAACTCCTTCACCCAAATTGCTTCATGCGCTGCCTCCGAGGCTGCCATGTACTCCGCTTCACATGTAGATCCCGCCACGACGCTCTGCTTGCAGCTGCACCAGCTTACTGCTCCACCATTCAACATATACACGTATCCGGTTTGTGACTTAGAGTCATCCAGATCTGTGTCGAAGCTAGCATCGACGTAACCCTTTACGACGAGCTCTTCGTCACCTCCATAAACGAGAAACATGTCCTTAGTCCTTTTCAGGTACTTCAGGATATTCTTGACCGCTGTCCAGTGTTCCTTGCCGGGATTACTTTGGTGCCTTCCTACCAAACTTACGGCAAGGTTTACATCAGGTCTGGTACACAGCATGGCATACATAATAGACCCTATGGCTGAGGCATAGGGGATGACACTCATCTCTTCTATATCTTCTGCCGTGGTCGGACATTGAGCTGAGCTCAATTTCACACCTTGCAACACAGGCAAGAACCCCTTCTTAGACTGATCCATATTGAACTTCTTCAATATCTTATCAAGGTATGTGCTTTGTGAAAGACCTATGAGGCGTCTTGATCTATCTCTATAGATCTTGATGCCTAATATATAAGCAGCTTCTCCAAGGTCCTTCATTGAAAAACTCTTATTCAAGTAGGCCTTAATGCTGTCCAAAAGTTCTATATCATTTCCCATCAAAAGTATGTCATCTACATATAATATGAGAAATGCTACAGAGCTCCCACTCACTTTCTTGTAAACGCAGGCTTCTCCATAAGTCTGCATAAACCCAAACGCTTTGATCATCTCATCAAAGCGAATGTTCCAACTCCGAGATGCTTGCACCAGCCCATAAATGGATCGCTGGATCTTGCATACCTTGTTAGCATTTTTAGGGTCGACAAAACCTTCCGGCTGCATCATATACAGTTCTTCCTTAAGATAACCGTTAAGGAATGCCATTTTGACGTCCATTTGCCATATCTCATAATCATAGTATGCGGCAATTGCTAACATGATTCGGACGGACTTCAGCTTTGCTACGGGAGAGAAAGTCTCATCGTAGTCAACCCCTTGAACTTGTCGATAACCCTTAGCGACAAGCCTAGCTTTATAGATGGTCACATTACCATCCGCGTCTGTCTTCTTATTAAAGATCCATTTATTTTCTATGGCTCGCCGATCATCGGGCAAGTCAGTCAAAGTCCATACTTCGTTTTCATACATGTATCCTATCTCGGATTTCATGGCTTCCAGCCATTTGTCAGAATCCGAGCCCGCCATCACTTCTTCATAGTTCGAAGGTTCACCGTTGTCTAACAACATGATTTCCAAGACAGGGTTGCCGTACCACTCTGGTGCAGAACGTGTCCTTGTGGACCTACGAAGTTCAGTAGCAACTTGATCTGAAGTTTCATGATCATCATCATTAACTTCCTCTCTAGTCGGTGCAGGCACCTCAGGAACAATTTCCTGAGTTGCGCCACTTTCCGGTTCAAGAGGTAATACTTCATCAAGTTCTACTTTCCTCCCACTTACTTCTTTCGAGAGAAACTCTTTCTCTAGAAAGGATCCATTCTTGGCAACAAAGATCTTGCCTTTGGATCTAAGGTAGAAGGTATACCCAATAGTTTCTTTAGGGTATCCTATGAAGACGAATTTTTCGGGCTTGGGTTCGAGCTTTTCAGGTTGAAGTTTCTTGATATAAGCATCGCATCCCCAAACTTTTAGAAACGACAGCTTAGGTTTCTTCCCAAACCATAATTCGTACGGTGTCGTCTCAACGGATTTCGACGGAGCCCTATTTAAAGTGAATGCGGCAGTCTCTAAATCATAGCCCCAAAATGATAGCGGTAAATCGGTAAGAGACATCATAGATCGCACCATATCTAATAGAGTGCGATTACGACGTTCAAACACACCATTACGCTGAGATGTTCCAGGCGGCGTGAGTTATGAAACTATTCCATATTTTCTTAAGTGTGTGCCAAATTCATGACTCAAGTATTCTCCCCCACGATCTGATCGCAAGAACTTGATTTTCCTGTCACGTTGATTCTCAACCTCACTCTTAAATTCCTTGAACTTTTCAAAGGTCTCAGACTTGTGTTTCATTAAGTAGACATACCCATATCTACTCAAGTCATCAGTGAGGGTGAGAACATAACGATAGCCATCGCGAGCCTCAACACTCATTGGACCGCACACATCAGTATGTATGATTTCCAATAAGTTGGTTGCTCGCTCCATTGTCCCTGAGAACGGAGTCTTGGTCATCTTAACCATGAGGCATGGTTCGCACGTATCAAATGATTCGTAATCAAGAGACTCTAAAAGTCCATCTGCATAGAGCTTCTTCATGCGTTTGACACCTATGTGACCAAGGCGGCAGTGCCACAAGTATGTGGGACTATCATTATCAACCTTACATCTTTTGGTATTCACACTATGAATATGTGTAGCATTACGCTCGAGATTCATTAAGAATAAACCATTCACCATCGGAGCATGACCATAAAACATATCTCTCATATAAATAGAACAACCATTATTCTCGGATTTAAATGAGTAGCCATCTCGAATTAAACGAGATCCTGATACAATGTTCATGCTCAAAGCTGGGACTAAATAACAATTATTGAGGTTTAAAACTAATCCCGTTGGTAAATGTAGAGGTAGTGTGCCGACGGCGATCACATCGACCTTGGAACCATTCCCGACGCGCATCGTCACCTCGTCCTTCCCCAGTCTCCGCTTATTCCGCAGCTCCTGCTTTGAGTTACAAATGTGAGCAACCGCACCGATATCAAATACCCAGGAGCTACTACGAGTACTGGTAAGGTACACACCAATTACATGTATATCACATATACCTTTCGTGTTGCCGGCCTTCTTGTCCGCTAAGTATTTGGGGCAGTTCCGCTTCCAGTGACCACTTCCCTTGCAATAAAAACACTTAGTCTCGGGCTTGGGTCCATTCTTTGGCTTCTTCCCGGCAGCTTGCTTACCGGGCGCGGGAACTCCCTTGCCGTCCTTCTTGAAGTTCCTTTTACCCTTGCCTTTCTTGAAATTAGTGGTTTTATTCACCATCAACACTTGATGTTCCTTTTTGACTTCTACCTCTGCTGATTTCAGCATTGAATATACCTCAGGAATGGTCTTTTCCATCCCATGCATATTGAAGTTCATCACAAAGCTCTTGTAGCTCCGTGGAAGCGACTGAAGGATTCTGTCAATGACCGCGTCATTCGGGAGATTAACTCCCAGCTGAGTCAAGCGGTTATGTAACCCAGACATAGTGAGTATGTGCTCACTGACAGAACTATTTTCCTCCATCTTACAGCTGAAGAACTTGTCGGAGACTTCATATCTCTCGACCCGGGCATGAGCTTGAAAAACCATTTTCAGCTCTTCGAACATCTCATATGCTCCGTGTCTCTCAAAACGCTTTTGGAGCCCCAGTTCTAAGCTGTAAAGCATGCCGCACTGAATGAGGGAGTAATCATCAGCACGTGTCTGCCAAGCGTTCATAACGTCTTGGTTCTGTGGGACGGGTGCGTCACCTAGCGGTGCTTCTAGGACATAATCTTTCTTGGCAGCTATGAGGATGATCCTCAGGTTTCGGACCCAGTCCGTATAGTTGCTGCCATCATCTTTCAGCTTGGTTTTCTCTAGAAACGCATTGAAGTTGAGGACAACGTGGGCCATTTGATCTACAAGACATATTGTAAAGATTTTAGACTAAGTTCATGATAATTAAGTTCATCTAATCAAATTATTCAATGAACTCCCACTCAGATTAGACATCCCTCTAGTCATCTAAGTGAAACATGATCCGACTCGACTAGGCCGTGTCCGATCATCACGTGAGACGGACTAGTCATCATCGGTGAACATCTCCATGTTGATCGTATCTTTCATACGACTCATGTTTGACCTTTCGGTCTCTTGTGTTCCGAGGCCATGTCTGTACATGCTAGGCTCGTCAAGTTAACCTAAGTGTTTGCATGTGTAAATCTGTCTTACACCCGTTGTATGTGAACGTTGGAATCTATCACACCCGATCATCACGTGGTGCTTCGAAACAACGAACTGTCGCAACGGCGCACAGTTAGGGGAAACACTTTCTTGAAATTATTATGAGGGATCATCTTATTTACTACCGTCGTTCTAAGTAAACAAGATGCAAAAACATGATAAACATCACATGCAATCAAATAATAGTGACATGATATGGCCAATATCATATAGCTCCTTTGATCTCCATCTTGGGGCTCCATGATCATCTTGTCACCGGCATGACACCATGATCTCCATCATCATGATCTCCATCATCGTGTCTCCATGAAGTTTCTCGCCAACTATTACTTCTACTACTATGGCTAACACGTTTAGCAATAAAGTAAAGTAATTTACATGGCGTTTCTCAATGACACGCAGGTCATACAAAAAATAAAGACAACTCCTATGGCTCCTGCCGGTTGTCATACTCATCGACATGCAAGTCGTGATTCCTATTACAAGAACATGATCTCATACATCACATATATATCATTCATCATTCATCACAACTTTGGCCATATCACATCACAAAACACTTGCTGCAAAAACAAGTTAGACGTCCTCTAATTGTTGTTGCAAGTTTTACGTGGCTGCAATAGGGTTCTAGCAAGAATGTTTTCTTACCTACGTAAAAGCCACAACGTGATTTGTCAACTTCTATTTACCCTTCATAAGGACCCTTTTCGTCGAATCCGCTCCAACTAAAGTGGGAGAGACAGACACCCGCTAGCCACCTTATGCAACTAGTGCATGTCAGTCGGTGGAACCTGTCTCACGTAAGCGTACGTGTAAGGTCGGTCCGGGCCGCTTCATCCCACAATACCGCTGAAGCAAAATAAGACTAGTAGTGGCAAGAAAGTTGACAACATCTACGCCCACAACAAATTGTGTTCTACTCGTGCAAAGAGAACTATGCATAGACCTAGTTCATGATGCCACTGTTGGGGAACGTTGCAGAAAACAAAAAATTTCTGTACGTTTCACCAAGATCTATCTATGGAGTCTTCTAGCAACGAGAGGGGAGTGCATCTACATACCCTTGTAGATCGCGAGCGGAAGCATTCAAGAGAACGTGGATGATGGAGTCGTACTCGCCGTGATCCAAATCACCGATGACCAAGTGTCGAACGGACAGCACCTCCGCGTTCAACACACGTACGGAGCGGATGACATCTCCTCCTTCTTGATCCAGCAAGGGGGAAGGAGAGGTTGACGGAGATCCAGCGGTACGACGGCGTGGTGGTGGATGCAGCAGTGATCGCAGCAGGGTTTCGCCGAGCTTCTGCGAGAGGGAGAGGTGTAGCAGGGGAGAGGGAGGCGCCAAGACTTGGGGTGTGGTGCCCTCCCTCCCCCCCCTTTATATAGGCCCCCTAGGGGGTGCGCTGGCCCTAGGAGATGGGATCTCCTAAGGGGGGCGGCGGCCAAGGGGGTGGAGTACCCCCCAAGGCAAGTGGAGGCGCCCCCTCCCCTAGGGTTCCCAACCCTAGGCGCATGGGGGGCCCAAGGGGGGGCGCAACAGCCCACCAGGGGCCGGTTCCCGTCCCCACTTCAGCCCATGGGGCGCTCCGGGATGGATGGCCCCACCCGGTGGACCCCCGGGACCCATCCGGTGGTCCCGGTACAATACCGGTGACCCCGAATCTTTCCCGATGGCCGAAACTGCACTTCCTATATATAATTCTTCACCTCCGGACCATTCCGGAACTCCTCGTGACGTCCAGGATCTCATCGGGGACTCCGAACAACTTTCGGATTACTGCACACTAATATCTCTACAACCCTAGCATCACCGAACCTTAAGTGTGTAGACCCTACGGGTTCGGAAGACATGTAGACATGACCGAGACGGCTCTCCGGCCAATAACCAACAGCGGGATCTGGATACCCATGTTGGCTCCCACATGCTCCTCGATGATCTCATCGGATGAACCACGATGTCGAGGATTCAAGCAACCCCGTATACAATTCCCTTTGTCAATCGGTATGTTACTTGCCCGAGATTCGATCGTCGGTATCCCAATACCTCGTTCAATCTCGTTACCGGCAAGTCACTTTACTCGTACCGTAATGCATGATCCCGTGACCAAACACTTGGTCACTTTTGAGCTCATTATGATGATGCATTACCGAGTGGGCCCAGAGATACCTCTCCGTCATACGGAGTGACAAATCCCAGTGTTGATCCGTGTCAACCCAACGGACACTTTCGGAGATACCCGTAGTATACCTTTATAGTCACCCAGTTACGTTGTGACGTTTGGTACACCCAAAGCACTCCTACGGTATCCGAGAGTTACACGATCTCATGGTCTAAGGAAAAGATACTTGACATTGGAAAAACTCTAGCAAACGAACTATACGATCTTGTGCTATGTTTAGGATTGGGTCTTGTCCATCACATCATTATTCTAATGATGTGATCTCGTTATCAATGACATCCAATGTCCATAGTTAGGAAACCATGACTATCTGTTGATCAACGAGCTATTCAACTAGAGCTTACTAGGACATGTTGGTGTCTATGTATGCACACATGTATTACGATTTCCAGATAACACAATTATAGCATGAATAAAAGACAATTATCATGAACAAGGAAATATAATAATAATCCTTTTATTATTGCCTCTAGGGCATATTTACAACACATATACCAATTTCATGAACACATTTCTGAAACATAGAAGTTGGTAGAGACCCGGTGAACAAATCAGTCACATGATTTGACTTCCAAGATATGAAAAATAGTGGTATTGCTTATTATGTAACCTGTTTGCATTCGGGCAACACAAGAAACATTATCGTTGAGATAATGGTTGGTGGATGTAGCCATGAGGTCTGTTTTGAAGACTCTTCACAATAGGGCTACCACACCTAGTAGGAACACTGAGCTTGTCTACGATTAGACATAGTAGGGATCTGATCGATGTATCCAATGATATCGGTGTTCACATTTCTGTGAAACTGAAAAACCAGGACGAGATGTTTGATGCCTTGGAGATATCGAAAGATATTCTTGAGTACCAACCAATTGTGTTTGGTGGATCCAATGGTATTATGGAACACTGAGTCCCAATATCTCATTTCCATCACTCTTGGTCTAAATAGATCTTTCTCTACGTCTAGAGAATGAACTACCATGAGAGTTACGGATGGAAAAGATTGGTCCACAATGAATTTCTCCAATATATTTTGGATATAAACAACATAGTATACCATAATGTATGAATGAAGGTGCTCAAGTTGTAGTAACGAGCAATATTTTGGTTTACCCAAATCCTTCATTTTAAACTCCGTCTTTTAGAGACATGTGTCGTCATTGCAGACGCAAAAACATGGATAATCATCATTGTAGGAGTAATCCTTGTGAATAAGGAACTCACTATGTTGGTTGTACCAAATGTACCGATGGTAATAATTGAAGGAAATATGCCCTAGAGGCAATAATAAAGTTATTATTTATTTCCTTATAATCATGATAAATATTTATTATTCATGCTAGAATTGTATTAACCGGAAACATAATACATGTGTGAATACATAGACAAACAAAGTGTCACTAGTATGCCTCTACTTGACTAGCTCGTTAATCAAAGATGGTTATGTTTCCTAACCATGAACAATGAGTTGTTATTTGATTAACAGGATCACATCATTAAGAGAATGATCTGATTGACATGACCCATTCCATTAGCTTAGCACCCGATCGTTTAGTATGATGCTATTGCTTTCTTCATGACTTATACATGTTCCTATAACTATGAGATTATGCAACTCCCGTTTACCGGAGGAACACTTTGGGTACTACCAAACGTCACAACATAACTGGGTGATTATAAAGGAGTACTACAGGTATCTCCAAAGGTACATGTTGGGTTGGCGTATTTCGAGATTAGGTTTTGTCACTCCGATTGTCGGAGAGGTATCTCTGGGCCCTCTCGGTAATGCACATCACTTAAGCCTTGCAAGCATTGCAACTAAATGAGTTAGTTGCGGGATGATGTATTACAGAACGAGTAAAGAGACTTGCCGGTAACGAGATTGAACTAGGTATTGGAATACCGACGATCGAATCTCGGGCAAGTAACATACCAATGACAAAGGGAACAACGTATGTTGTTATGCGGTCTGACCGATAAAGATCTTCGTAGAATATGTAGGAGCCAATATGGGCATCCAGGTCCCGCTATTGGTTATTGACCGGAGACGTGTCTCGGTCATGTCTACATTGTTCTCGAACCCGTAGGGTCCGCACGCTTAAGGTTACGATGACAGTTATATTACGAGTTTATGCATTTTGATGTACCGAAGGTTACGATAACACGGAGACCGAAAGGTCGAGCGTGAATCATATAGTAGATATGATCAACATAACGATGTTCACCATTGAAAACTACTCCATCTCACGTGATGATCGGTTATGGTTTAGTTGATTTGGATCACGTAATCACTTAGAGGATTAGAGGGATGTCTATCTAAGTGGGAGTTCTTTAATAAATTTTATTAACTGAACTTAAATTTATCATGAAACTTACTACCTGATTAGTATCTTGCTTGTTTATGTTTGATTGTAGATAGATGGCTCGTGCTATTGTTCCATTGAATTTTAATGCGTTCCTTGAGAAAGCAAAGTTGAAAGATGATGGTAGCAATTACACGGACTGGGTCCGTAACTTGAGGATTATCCTCATTGCTGCACAGAAGAATTACGTCCTGGAAGCACCGCTGGGTGCCAGGCCTGCTGCAGGAGCAACGCCGGATGTTATGAACGTCTGGCAGAGCAAAGCTGATGACTACTCAATAGTTCAGTGTGCCATGCTTTACGGCTTAGAATCGGGACTTCAACGACGTTTTGAACGTCATGGAGCATATGAGATGTTCCAGGAGTTGAAGTTAATATTTCAAGCAAATGCCCGGATTGAGAGATATGAAGTCTCCAATAAGTTCTATAGCTGCAAGATGGAGGAGAACAGTTCTGTCAGTGAGCATATACTCAAAATGTCTGGGTATAATAATCACTTGATTCAATTGGGAGTTAATCTTCCAGATGAATGCGTCATTGACAGAATTCTTCAATCACTGCCACCAAGCTACAAGAGCTTCGTGATGAACTATAATATGCAAGGGATGAACAAGACTATTCCCGAGCTCTTCGCGATGCTGAAAGCTGCGGAGTTAGAAATCAAGAAGGAGCATCAAGTGTTGATGGTCAACAAGACCACTAGTTTCAAGAAAAAGGGCAAAGGGAAGAAGAAGGGGAACTTCAAAAAGAACAGCAAGCAAGTTGCTACTCAAGAGAAGAAACCCAAACCTGGACCTAAGCCTGAAACTGAGTGCTTCTATTGCAAGCAGACTGGTCACTGGAAGCGGAACTACCCCAAGTATTTGGCGGATAAGAAGGATGGCAAGGTGAACAAAGGTATATGTGATATACATGTTATTGATGTGTACCTTACTAATGCTCGCAGTAGCACCTGGGTATTTGATACTGGTTCTGTTGCTAATATTTGCAACTCGAAACAGGGACTACGGATCAAGCGAAGATTGGTTAAGGACGAGGTGACGATGCGCGTGGGAAATGGTTCCAAAGTCGATGTGATCGCAGTCGGCACGCTACCTCTACATCTACCTTCGGGATTAGTATTAGACCTAAATAATTGTTATTTGGTGCCAGCGTTAAGCATGAACATTATATCTGGATCTTGTTTGATGCGAGACGGTTATTCACTTAAATCAGAGAATAATGGTTGTTCTATTTATATGAGTAATATCTTTTATGGTCATGCACCCTTGAAGAGTGGTCTATTCTTGTTGAATCTCGATAGTAGTAACACACATATTCATAATGTTGAAGCCAAAAGATGCAGAGTTGATAATGAAAGTGCAACTTATTTGTGGCACTGCCGTTTAGGTCATATCGGTGTAAAGCGCATGAAGAAACTCCATTCTGATGGACTTTTGGAACCACTTGATTATGAATCACTTGGTACTTGCGAACCGTGCCTCATGGGCAAGATGACCAAAACGCCGTTCTCCGGTACTATGGAGAGAGCAACAGATTTGTTGGAAATCATACATACAGATGTATGTGGTCCGATGAATATTGAGGCTCGTGGTGGATATCGTTATTTTCTCACCTTCACAGATGATTTAAGCAGATATGGGTATATCTACTTAATGAAACATAAGTCTGAAACATTTGAAAAGTTCAAGGAATTTCAGAGTGAAGTTGAAAATCATCGTAACAGGAAAATAAAGTTTCTACGATCTGATCGTGGAGGAGAATATTTGAGTTACGAGTTTGGTGTACATTTGAAAAATTGTGGAATAGTTTCGCAACTCACGCCACCCGGAACACCTCAGCGTAATGGTGTGTCCGAACGTCGTAATCGTACTTTACTGGATATGGTGCGATCTATGATGTCTCTTACTGATTTACCGCTATCGTTTTGGGGATACGCTCTAGAGATGACCGCATTCACGTTAAATAGGGCACCATCAAAATCCGTTGAGACGACGCCTTATGAACTGTGGTTTGGCAAGAAACCAAAGTTGTCGTTTCTGAAAGTTTGGGGCTGCGATGCTTATGTGAAAAAGCTTCAACCTGATAAGCTCGAACCCAAATCGGAGAAATGTGTCTTCATAGGATATCTAAAGGAAACTATTGGATACACCTTCTATCACAGATCCGAAGGCAAGACTTTTGTTGCTAAATTCGGAAACTTTCCGGAAAAGGAGTTTCTCTCAAAAGAAGTGAGTGGGAGGAAAGTAGAACTTGATGAGGTAACTGTACCTACTCCCTTATTGGAAAGTAGTACATCACAGAAAACTGTTTCTATGACACCTACACCAGTTAGTGAGGAAGCTAATGATGATGATCATGAAACTTTAGAACAAGATACTACTGAACCTCATAGATCAACCAGAGTAAGATCCGCACCAGAGTGGTACGGTAATCCCGTTCTGGAAGTCATGCTACTAGATCATGATGAACCTACGAACTATGAAGAAGCGATGGTGAGCCCAGATTCCGCAAAGTGGCTTGAAGCCATGAAATCTGAGATGGGATCCATGTATGAGAACAAAGTATGGACTTTGGTTGACTTGCCCGATGATCGGCAAGAAATTGAGAATAAATGGATCTTCAAGAAGAAGACTGATGCTGACGGAAATATTACTGTCTACAAAGCTCGACTTGTCGCGAAAGGTTTTCGGCAAATTCAAGGGATTGACTACGATGAGACCTTCTCACCCGTAGCGATGCTTAAGTTTGTCCGAATCATGTTAGCAATTGCTGCATTTTATGATTATGAAATTTGGCAGATGGATGTCAAAACTGCATTCCTGAATGGATTTCTGGAAGAAGAGTTGTATATGATGCAACCAGAAGGTTTTGTCCATCCAAAGGGAGCTAACAAAGTGTGCAAGCTCCAGCGATCCATTTATGGACTGGTGCAAGCCTCTTGGAGTTGGAATAAACGTTTTGATAGTGTGATCAAAGCATTTGGTTTTATACAGACTTTTGGAGAAGCCTGTATTTACAAGAAAGTGAGTGGATGACATATTGTTAATTGGAAATGATATAGAATTTCTGGATAGCATAAAAGGATACTTGAATAAGAGTTTTTCAATGAAAGACCTCGGTGAAGCTGCTTACATATTAGGCATTAAGATCTATAGAGATAGATCAAGACGCTTAATTGGACTTTCACAAACAACATACCTTGACAAAATTTTGAAGAAGTTCAAAATGGATCAAGCAAAGAAAGGATTCTTACCTGTGTTACAAGGTGTGAAATTGAGTAAGACTCAATGCCCGACCACTACAGAAGATAGAGAGAATATGAAAGATGTTCCCTATGCATCAGCGATAGGATCTATCATGTATGCAATGCTGTGTACCAGACCTGATGTGTGCCTTGCTATAAGTCTAGCAGGGAGGTACCAAAGTAATCCAGGAGTGGATCACTGGACAGCGGTCAAGAACATCCTGAAATACCTGAAAAGGACTAAGGATATGCTTCTCGTATATGGAGGTGACAAAGAGCTCGTCGTAAAAGGTTACGTTGATGCAAGCTTTGACACTGATCCGGACGATTCTAAATCGCAAACCGGATACGTGTTTACATTAAACGGTGGAGCTGTCAGTTGGTGCAGTTCTAAACAAAGCGTTGTAGCGGGATCTACATGTGAAGCGGAAGCAGCAAATGAAGGAGTCTGGATGAAGGAGTTCATATCCGATCTAGGTGTCATACCTAGTGCATCGGGTCCAATGAAAATCTTTTGTGACAATACTGGTGCAATTGCCTTGGCAAAGGAATCCAGATTTCACAAGAGAACCAAGCACATCAAGAGATGCTTCAATTCCATCCGGGATCTAGTCCAGGTGGGAGACATAGAGATTTGCAAGATACATATGGATCTGAATGTTGCAGACCCATTGACTAAGCCTCTTCCACGAGCAAAACATGATCAGCACCAAGGCTCCATGGGTGTTAGAATCATTACGGTATAATCTAGATTATTGACTCTAGTGCAAGTGGGAGACTGAAGGAAATATGCCCTAGAGGCAATAATAAAGTTATTATTTATTTCCTTATAATCATGATAAATGTTTATTATTCATGCTAGAATTGTATTAACCGGAAACATAATACATGTGTGAATACATAGACAAACAAAGTGTCGCTAGTATGCCTCTACTTGACTAGCTCATTAATCAAAGATGGTTATGTTTCCTAACCATGAACAATGAGTTGTTATTTGATTAACGGGATCACATCATTAAGAGAATGATCTGATTGACATGACCCATTCCATTATCTTAGCACCCAATCGTTTAGTATGTTGCTATTGCTTTCTTCATGACTTATACATGTTCCTATAACTATGAGATTATGCAACTCCCGTTTACCGGAGGAACACTTTGGGTACTACCAAACGTCACAACGTAACTGGGTGATTATAAAGGAGTACTACAGGTGTCTCCAAAGGTACATGTTGGGTTGGCGTATTTCGAGATTAGGTTTTGTCACTCTGATTGTCGGAGAGGTATCTCTGGGCCCTCTCGGTAATGCACATCACTTAAGCCTTGCAAGTATTGCAACTAAATGAGTTAGTTGCGGGATGATGTATTACAGAACGAGTAAAGAGACTTGCCGGTAACGAGATTGAACTAGGTATTGAAATACCGACGATTGAATCTCGGGCAAGTAACATACCGATGACAAAGGGAACAACGTATGTTGTTATGCGGTCTGACCGATAAAGATCTTCGTAGAATATGTAGGAGCCAATATGGGCATCCAGGTCCCGCTATTGGTTATTGACCAGAGACGTGTCTCGGTCATGTCTACATTGTTCTCGAACCCGTAGGGTCCGCACGCTTAAGGTTACGATGACAGTTATATTATGAGTTTATGCATTTTGATGTACCGAAGGTTGTTCAGAGTCCCGGATGTGATCACGGACATGACGAGGAGTTTCGAAATGGTCGAGACATAAAGATTGATATATTGGAAGCCTATATTTGGACATCGGAATTGTTCCGGGTGAAATCGGGATTTTACCGGAGTACCGGGAGGTTATCGGACCCCCCGCGAGCCAAATGGGCCATGATGGGTCTTAGTGGAAAAGAGAAGAGGCAGCCCTTCATGGGCTGCGCGCCTCCCCCTTCCCCTAGTCCTATTAGGACTAGGAGAGGTGGCCGGCCCCCTCTCTCTCTTTTCCCCCTCCGCGAATCCTATTCCAACTAGGATTGGGGGGGGGGGAATCCTACTCCCAGAGGGAGTAGGACTCTCCTGGCGCACCACACCTTGGCCGGCCAGCCTCCCCCCCTCTAGTCCTTTATATACTGAGGCAGAGGCACCCTAGAACACACAAGTTGATCCACGTGATCTATTCCTTAGCCGTGTGTGGTGCCCCCAGCCACCATAGTCCTCGATAATACTGTAGCGGAGTTTAGGCGAAGCCCTGCTGCTGTAGTACATCAAGATCGTCACCACACCGTCGTACTGACGGAACTCATCCCCGACACTTTGCTGGATCCGAGTCCGGGGATCGTCATCGAGCAGAACGTGTGCTCGAACTCGGAGGTGCCGTAGTTTCGGTGCTTGATCGGTTGGATCGTGAAGACGTACGACTACTTCCTCTACGTTGTGTCAACGCTTCCGCAGTCGGTCTGCATGGGTACGTAGACAACACTCTCCCCTCTCGTTGCTATGCATCACATGATCTTGCGTGTGCGTAAGAAATTTTTTGAAATTACTACGGAACCCAACAATAATAAGTCATATGGTGACTTATTGATTTTACACAATGTATGTTGCATTTTGTACTTCGATTCAGAATTGAGATTCCATCAAGAATCAACCATATATATCTGAATCTAGTGATCCCATGGATATGTGATCACTACATCTATCAACTGCAAAGATAGATGAGTTTGTACTGCCAGTAATATAAGTTATCGGAAAGAGATTCCATCTTTAGAGAATAGTTGGGTATCTGCGTGAACCCATGTGCTACAATACTTGCTCTTTGTTTCACCACCTCATTGTTCTCAATTCTGTTTCCAGAAGAAAAACTGGTGCAGGTATTGCTTATGAATACCTTCCCACTAGTGAGCAAGATCATTTCTTACCTAGATTATACCCTTTGCTTGAGTTCAGTCCGAGTGTTGTTCACACTTTCTCATGGCCATGGTCTTTGGATCTGAATAATTTGAAAGGTTTTGCAATCTAGTTGAGAAATGTATGTCGAATTGTAGACTTCCGGTTATATGATTCTCCAGAATCTATATATCAATATATAGTTGATGAAAATATCGTTACCCATACTGACTGCTCGCGATTTCCCAATGCGATTGAGTCGGGTATTCCTATGTCCCGGTCATTGTGTGAACTATGACTTAGGTTGGTGGAGGTTTCCTGTCCACTGGCACTACTAGAAACACTAGCATAAACGAAGATGATGATAAACTGTTGGTCGTTGAAAATGTGAGAGTCCCCGCACACTGTAATCGGGCTACGAAATACTTTTAACAAACACCAGCACGTGTGCGGTCGTTATCCACTTATCCTTGTGATCAATATTTGTACACAGAACAATCTAACTCACCCCCTTTTATCTCTCCTCCGTAACACAAGCTGGATTTTCCAGAAGTCCTGGCGCATACTGTTGATAAGATCAATCCGATAACCCTGCGTGTAACAAGAAAAAAACAAATCTGTTAGGATCTCATCCCGATGTGCCTCTTTTTCCTCTCCTCCCTTGTTTAATCATCGGCGCCTCCATCGATCCCATCTCCCTCATGGTCACCTGCGCCTCTGGACCCTAGCGCTCCTCGCTGCAGCCTGCATCATACCAGTTGCCCCAACGTCGGTGCGCCTTGCCGCAGCCAGCACCTTGTCGATCGACCGCCTCGACCCCGGCACACCCACACTGCAGCCTGCACCTTGCTGTCTTCCTTGACCACGGCACGCGCATGATGTAGTCTGCACAAGCGAGGTAATTTTGGGACGTGTAGCTGCTATTCGTACAGTTTCTGTTGCCTGTGGGTTGATATACAGGCCAGTATTTTGCCTCTGTTTGTCAATGATTTTAATCAACAAAAGGGCATTAGCATGTGAAAGGATTCATGGTCGGTGGTTTTTTACTTTTGTTTCATTCTGCTTTGGTTGTTGTACTAGTCTAGTCATCCTTTAGAGTTCATTACTCTACTGATCTATCCGGTTAGACCATGATTTTATTCAAATACTCATGTATATCATTATGTGAGATATTGAACTAAGACGTCCATGGCTCTGTGCTTACCATATGGTTTTAAAATATTTTTTGTTCTGATTAATACTAAAACTACCTGCATCTAGCTTGAACTAACACAAGGGGTTACCATGGTTAGAAATTTGGAACTTGTTGGCATTGCGCGTACACAAGCACCTTATGAACTAGAACTAATTTCTTTCTACCTGTAATTCCACTGTACTTTTGCAGGGAAAAAGCGGGCTTAACTAAGTAGCAACCCTCGTGAAAGCCAGCAAGCTCAAGTAAGTTGTTCTCATACACTTTCTTACGAATTTATTTACATGGACTGACTTTTATAAATTATTCAATGTTTTTTAGATTTGATGGTCTACCATAAGATATAGAAGCACGAGGAGGCATTGGAATCGCCAAAGCAAACATCCATGCCAACAATGATGGCGTCCCTCGACCGAAGATTAATATTTTTTTTAGTTTTCTCGTTTTACAATTAGAGATGAGGAATGACATTGGTCATCTATAGAGAGATTTTGACTCATATTTCTTAATTGATATATAATTTCAGTATTGTATTCAGAATTCTGTTACATTATATTATTTCTATTAATAAAAAAGTGCATATATTCTTTCATTATTCAAATTTTTGTGGCTATATTGATTTCTATGCCAATCTTCAAATGTTCTATGATACATAGAGTGGTCGTCAACGATACTAAAGGTTGTTGAACATGAAGTTCTACAAAAAAAAGTGATCACCATTTTAAAAACCAGTTGTAGCTAAAAATTAACCAAATCGTAGTAAAGAAAACGGACATGAATAATATGAGGTGTCCATTAATGATAATTTTTCCACCACTGTAAAATTATTAACGAGGACAAAAGTGGTCGTTGATACTAGAAATGTGGTCATTTTTGCCTCATGATTAACGACAACACACCATCCCGTCGTTACAAGAATAACGACCGGAAAAATACTTTTAACGATGGGGCCTATCACGACCACCATATTGTGGTCGTTAATGATCTTTAACGACCACAATATGACTTTTAGCGACCACATATACCGTCGTTAAAAATCATTTCCCTAATAGTGTGGGTGTATACTACCCATTAGGTGTCTGTCAACATAAAGTTGACTTGCATTTACTGATTCACGGGCCTTGATATCCTTGCTTGTGAGAAGCTGAATCCTGATGTATTTCTGCCATACATCTCCCCCTGTTGCTTTGAACGGGGAGTGGAGTGGATTTTATTGGTATCTCCACTCTTTCAGGTATACTTTTGTAGGATTGTAGGATTGTGTGACACCTTTATAGTCAGTAAATGAATCTGGCAGGTTATTTGCAATGTGTTGCAAATCTTCTGAACGCATGGTTCAACTCTTTGAGTATGTGGATTTGAGGCCGAAATGTGTTGAACATTCCACTAATTTCCTGGCATTCTTTATGGTACTTGAAATCTCCCCCTAATGCCTAGAAATGTTCCTCATTGAATCAGCATACTGGCCTTGAATAACTCCTCATGCGAGGGGCTTGAGGTATTGACAGAAATAGAATTATTCCTCACATAGATCCCAACTATATGTTGAGGGGCCAATGATGTATACTGGGTGGTGATACCGGTATGCAACCGAATTACCGCAGATAGGAAATACTTGGTAGATATCCACATATCAAAGATAGAGGGGAATAATATTATGCAGTTCTGTCATGAGCGTGTAAAACTGCATGACTCTAACATAAAGTTGGTAAGTTGCAATTCCAAAGTAAAGATAATGCAATGAGCTTAACTCTTTGGATATGATTCTACCAAACCATTTTGAGTCTAGACATTAGGACAAATTGCTAAACTTCAATCGAAAGGTTATAGAGAAGGCCCTCAAGGAGAATTCTGCAATGTTATCCATTCGATTTGCTTGAAATCGATGTCAGGATAATGGCCAATGGTTTGGTGTGAATAAAGCACACACTTAAGACCATCATGTAGATATGTCTTTTAGAACCATGGATACCTGAATAGTCTACTCAATGGCTGGGAAGAGCCTCTTACCTCGACTTGATGCATTCAAGGAGTCTGAGTGGTTCAGCGTAGACTTTGAGGTGTGCGAGTCTTAAAATTAGCTTCCCTGTGTCACTTGCAGTGCACATAAAATCCAAATGTTATTAGAATTTAGCATCATATATAATAATCATAAACTATTGGAATTGTTGATAATTTCTGTTTCAACCCAATGTCTCGATGACCAAGGCGAGTATGCCAAGTTTGTCATGTACAAGACACTCTGGAAAACTCTCTCGTACACAACATGTGCTACGGGTTGTGTCGTATGTGTAGTACAATCCAGATGATACACAGGGAATGTGCTTGCCATATCCGTTGCATATGGTATTTCTCTTTGTTGTCACCATAAGTTTCGTTATAGAAACTATTTTGACAGATACCTTTATAGTTTAGTAGGGTACGAATTAAACCTGGGAAGCAATAAAGCATCCTGACCTTACTTGAGTACCCACAGGGATAGTAAATATGACTCGAGTTGAGCCAACAAATACCTCATCGCGTCTAGTGATTTAAATATCTCATTTCTTTCAATGAGAGTGGAAACATTGGACTTTTCTGAGTATAAAGTTTGTGATGCGTATATCCACAAGGCACATATCATTTTCATCGGATTGACTCCGAACGCCGCCCACTGCCGCCGTTGACCCCGAACGCCTCTACTCTGACCCCGGCGTGACCAGCCGACCTCTCCTCTGACCCGGCGGCCACGAGCGCCAAGGCGGCCCGTCAAGGCCAGCTGCCGTCTGCGCGTCAGTCCGCGCGTCGCCCTGCGCCGGCCGCCACCGCCCTGCTCCGACCGGGACACCTGCATCGCCCCAACCCGGCAGCCTCGCGCCATGCGACGGCCAATCATAGCGGTCGCTCGCGCGCCGGCCTGTCCATCGATCCACATCACCCGGCGGCCCGGCGGTCTACCTCATCGGCCTCGTCCTTGGCTGCGTCGGGACGGCTGCGTCAGGCTCGTCGGCTACCTCAACTCGGGCACCGCTGCTCCGTTGGTCGCTCGGGCCTCGCTGCCCGGGCGTCGGCGTTGCTTTGGCATCCTGGGTGCCGGTGCTGACAAGCTCGTCCGCATGACGTCCCACGCCGTCCGTCGGCGGCGGCTTCATCTCGGACTCCGCCGCCACCACGCCTCAACCGAGCAGCGTCCCCGACCTCGCGCGCGATCGGCTCGATCACCCGCTCGCCGCCGTGATCCGCCTCATCTACGCCGCGCGACCGACCTGGCCCGTCGGTTACGCATGGCTCCGCGGGTCCCGTGAAGATCGTCCCCGAGTTCAGTGGGCCTCTCCACCGATCGAGCATCGGGCTACCGCTGCGTCGCCCCGTCGGGCCGCAGCGCCGCCGCCCCGTGGTTCTCCTCGCAGCTGCATCGACTTGTGCGTCGCCGCTGCGTCGTCCCTTCGGACCGTAGTGTCGCGATACGCGGTCCCCGCTGCCGCCCTGAGGCCGTCCCCGCGGCTGCACCGACTCGCAAACCGCCGTTGCGTCACCCCTTCGGGCCGCAGCGTCGAGGCCCGCGGTCCCCGCCACCGCCCCGAGGTGTTGCCGCCGTCGCCCCGAACCGCCTGCCGCCGCAGCGTCGCCCCTTCGGGTCGTAGCACTGCGGTCCGCTCCGCCGTCACCATGCGTCGACTTCCCGTGGTATGCGCCGCGCCGTCTTCCTTGGTGCGGGAATGCCACCGTCCGTGCCGGTCTTCGTCACACTATCAGGGTTCTTCGCCTACTTCGAGCACCGCCGCCGCACTCCTAACCTAGCCGTTGCCGCCGCTCTTCTTTGGCCACTGCCGTCGCCCGTCCACCCCCTTTGTCTTCGTCCAAGCACCAGCCCATCGACAGCGTCGCCGTCATCTACCCCGGCCACTTCGTCTACTCCGACCATTGTTGGTGACATCGGCCCGCGCCGATGGACGCCGCAATCGTCATCGAGTTCTTCTCTACTGGCCCCTCCGACTTCTCCGACATGGCGTACAGCTCGTGCAGGTCCCTCGTCTACGCATGCCCGGTGCTGGCAACACCGATGCGTGCCTTCATCCACGACGTGTCCCTGGGCCTGGCAAACCTGGTCGGCGCTTCGTCAACTTCGTCTTCGTCCGTCTATGCATGCCCGGTGCTGGTAACACCGGTGCGTGCCTTCGTCCATGATGTGTCCCCGGGCTTGGCAAACCCGCTGCGACGCGTCGTCAATAACATTTTCTTCCCGACGCACCCCTACTTCGACACCACTGCGCCCATGCTAACTCGGCGCCCTCTTGCGCCCGCGGCTCCACGGCAACATCCTCGACATCGGCTACCCCAACCCGACATCGACCACGGCATTCTTCGCACGGCTACGTCGACCACGGCTCCACCACATACGTTCTCGGCTACATCGACAAACGGCACAAAGGGCTACCGCCTTGCTTGAGCAACCTCGTCGGTTGCCACTCTAGCCACGACTCCGCGATGCGTCGACCGTTACGACTGTGGGGGGTGTCCGTTGGCTTGCCTTCGGATTCTTCTCCAGTCTCACCGTATGCATCGCTATCATTGTGACTGCGGGGGGATGTTGAGTAACGTGATTGTATTAGGAAACATAGGTTAGACTAGGAAATATTCTGGCTTACCTTGTACTCTAAGTAGATCATGTACTCCTATATATATGCCCACGAGGCTCAAGCAATACAACAAGAACTATTCCACCAATCCTCTCTTTCCCTTCTAACAATCATGAATGTTTTGGAGAGAATCGTGGTCAATTGTGTGTGCACCTTTTGTTTTAGACAGCCAAAACATGAATATTCCATTAGGATTCCCCCTGTTCCTACCAGGGTACTAAGAGGATAGCAGCAGCCTTGCGAGTAGGTTTTCATTTTTGTGGGACTTTGATGAAATTCACTGAATTTTAATAAATTCTGCGGCACCGAAATATTTAACTTTTGATCAAAATATTTCAGCTAGTCATTTTAGTTTTATGTACATAGGAACTCAAAAAATCATAATATTTTCCACAAAAAAATAGGTTGAATTTGAAGAGAATGCTTCGGTCCTTTGAACAAACCAAAATCACTAAAATTCACTGAAGGTTGGTAACTGAAATTCGAAGTGGTGAAGTTGTGAAGGGACCACCATTTTTTTTATCAACATCTAACCACGAAATACGCTGCAGCCGCCATCGTGTACCATGTCGGTCGGGTAAAGTTATCTTTCGAGGCCCCTGTCCCGGCACCGATGGTACCATCAACACCGAAACCTAAGAGCATATGCACTCGCAACCCCAGCAGGCCCCCCAGGGCGATCTTAGTTGTGAAGGGACCGCTGCGGCAGAGGAGTGCACCATTTGCCTCGCGTCGCTGCTCGTCGGGGAGAAGGTACATCGGCTGCCGGCATGCGGGCACCTGTTCCATGCGGGCTGCGTCGACTAGTGGCTGCACCAACTAGCCACATGCCTGCTGTGCCGCGCTGACGTCATCGTCGCCGGTGCAACCTAGCAGCGGCCGGCTGAGCTGTCTGTCTGACGTACATCGTACGTGCACGCTGGTGTCGATCTCGGGTGATGCGTATGATTGGCATTAATCTTCCATGCATTTTGTATTCCGTGTATCACGAATGTTTTTGAGAGAATCGTGGTCAATTATGTGCACCAGTCGTTTTAGGCTGCTAGAGTATTACATTAGGGTTCCCCCTCTTCCTACAAGGGTACTAAGAGGATAGCAACCGCCTTGGGAGTTGGGAGTAGGTTTTCACTTTTGCTGAGACTTTGATGAAATTCACTGAATTTCAATAGTCTTTGTCGGTACCGAAATATTTACCTTTTGGTCAATATTTCAGCTAGTCATTTTAGTTGTACATAACAATTTAAAAAACATAATATTTTCCACAGAAAAAATCGGTTGACTTTGAAGAGAATACTTCGATCCTTTGACCGGATCCAACGAGATCTATCAGTGACACATCTCCACACGCCCTCCGACAACTCTAGAAGCATCACCAGAATGGGGGCTAGGCGGAGAGAGTCTTATTTCATCTTCAAGAAGTCTCCGCCTCGCCTTCCTGAGCATGGCACAAACCCTAACAAAACTCAAACACACATAAAAACAAAGCCCCCTCCCACTGGCAAGGGCCGGGATTCACCTGTGCCTCCATGGTCCAGGGACCAAAGAGACAAGGCGGGCCGGCTGCGGTGCCAGTGAGATGAAGGGAAACCCTAATTCAGCTCTCGCATGAGGCATGAGCGAAGGGGTACGGGAGCGACACCTTTTTAACTTTTCGATTAGATTATACACAATCCAACAATGGAAGTTAGCTAGGGCAGATGACCGATTTTCCCCTCGAATCCGGTTTTGGACAAAATTATTTGGTTTTGAGAAGTGAGGGACGGAATGTTGCCCTAAAAATCTTGAGAGACTACATGTAGACTTCTGGTAAACCGGAGAGACAAAAAACATACTTTTCTCAATTTCTTAGACAATGAATGTATATTACCAAATCACCATTCATTTGATTATTTACAATATTGTTGTTGGTCCAAAGGGCCGAAATATTTGGAGTTCAAAATCATATTATTTTTCTATTTCATTTATTTATTTTGCCTATACATTCATTGCTGGATGGTGTACACATGTGTTTTATGGTGGATAGAGCTCATGGTGCACGTGTTCGGGCTCGAGGAGGACGGATGGCAATGGCAAAAGCTCGCCGATGTTGCCTGATGTAACCACGAGCTCAAGCGAAGACAGTGTTGTGTGGTCGTTCCAGGGCTCCTTGTTTTTTTCTTAAAGGGACAATAGGAAGCGCGTTGGCGCGCCGGTCCCAATAGAGATTAAGGCACGGTCTATGTCGTCCTTACATCATCGAAATCAAGGATGTTGTTACGGCGCTGCTCGGCCTTCATCCCAGGTGTGCTAAGAAGAAGCGATGGACGTGCGGAGCCAGGATTTTCGATATGGGTATGCGGAGCTAACGATAGTCTATGTCTTCAGAATTTGTCGTCAATGCCAGAGACAGAGACAACATGGAGAAACTTCAATCACAACGGCCTAGTAGAAATAGCGAGGGGAAGCAAAGGAAAAAAGTAGATGTGCTAAGGTTATTTATGGGAGACAGCA
>NC_053022.1:15739140-15902638 GCF_003073215.2 Triticum urartu | reverse complement strand
ATTGGAGGTGGAGAAGATACATGCATGCCCTAATGACTGCATCCTCTACCGCGGTGCATACAAGGATCTGAACGCATGCCCTGTATGCGGTGCGTTGCGGTATAAGATCAGACGAGATGACCCTGGTGATGTTGACGGCGAGCCCCTCAGGAAGAGGGTTCCTGCGAAGGTGATGTGGTATGCTCCTATAATACTATGGTTGAAACGTCTGTTCAGAAACGAAGAGCATGCCAAGTTGATGCGATGGCACAGTGAGAACCGAAAGAAAGATGGGAAGTTGAGAGCACCCGCTGACGGGTCGTAGTGGAGAAAAATCGAGAGAAAGTACTGGGATGAGTTCGCAAAGGACCCAAGGAATGTATGGTTTGCTTTAAGCGCGGATGGCATTAATCCTTTCGGGTAGCAGAGCAGCAATCACAGCACCTGGCCCGTGACTCTATGTATGTATAACCTTCCTCCTTGGATGTGCATGAAGCGGAAGTTCATTATGATGCCAGTTCTCATCCAAGGCCCTAAGCAACCTGGCAACGAAATTGATGTGCACCTAAGGCCATTAGTTGAAGAAATTTTACAGCTATGGAATGGAAACGGTGTACGTACGTGGGATGAGCACAGACAGGAGGAATTTAACCTTAAGGCGTTGCTGTTCGTGACCATCAACGATTGGCCCGCTCTCAGTGACCTTTCAGGACAGACAAACAAAGGATACCACGCATGCACGCACTGTTTAGATGACACTGAAAGTATATACCTGGACAAATGCAGGAAGAATGTGTACCTGGGCCATCGTCGATTTCTTCCGACCAACCATCAATGTCGAAAGAAAGGCAAGCATTTCAAAGGCGAGGCAGATCACCGGAAGAAGCCCGCCATGCGCACCGGTGATCACGTGCTTGCTATGGTCAATGATTTACACTACGTAATCTTTGGAAAAGGTCCCGGTGGACTAGCTGTTCCGAATGACGCTGAGGGACACGCACCCATGTGGAAGAAGAAATCTATATTTTGGGACCTACCCTACTGGAAAGACCTAGAGGTCCGCTCCTCAATCAACGTGATGCACGTGACGAAGAACCTTTGCGTGAACCTGCTAGGCTTCTTGGGCATGTATGGGAAGACAAAAGATACACCTGAGGCACGGGAGGACCTGCAACGTTTGCACGAAAAAGACGGCATGCCTCCGAAGCAGTATAAAGGTCCTGCTAGCTACGCTCTTATGAAAGAAGAGAAAGAAATCTTCTTTGAATGCCTGCTCAGTATGAAGGTCACGACTGGCTTCTCGTCGAATATAAAGGGAATAATAAATATGCCAGAGAAAAAGTTTCAGAACCTAAAGTCTCATGACTGCCACGTGATTATGACGCAACTGCTTCCGGTTGCATTGAGGGGGCTTCTACCGGAAAACGTCTGATTAGCCATTGTGAAGCTATGTGCATTCCTCAATGCAATCTCTTAGAAGGTGATCGATCCAGAAATCGTACCAAGGCTAAGGAGTGATGTGGCGTAATGTCTTGTCAGTTTCGAGCTGGTGTTCCCACCATCCTTCTTCAATATCATGACGCACGTCCTAGTTCATCTAGTCGACGAGATTGTCATCCTGGGCCCGTATTTCTACACAATATGTTCCCCTTTGAGAGGTTCATGGGAGTCCTAAAGAAATATGTCCGTAACCGCGCTAGGCCAGAAGGAAGCATCTCCATGGGCCATCAAACAGAGGATGTTATCGGGTTTTGTGTTGACTTCATTCCTGGCCTTAACAAGATAGGTCTTCCTAAATCGCAGTATGAGGGGAGACTTGCTGGAAAAGGCACTCTTGGAAGAGACTCAATAATATGCAGGGACGGATATTCTTGGTCTCAAGCACATTACACAGTTCTACAGAACTCTACCTTGGTGACCCCGTATGTCGATGAACACAAGAACAGTCTGCACTCCAAACACCCGGAGCAATGCGATGACTGGATTACATGTGAACACATCAGGACTTTCAGCAGTTGGTTGGAAACACGTCTCAGAGGTGACAACACTATTTGTGATGAGTTGTACTTGTTGTCCAGGGGACCGTCTTTGACTGTATTGACTTACAAAGGCTACGAGATAAATGGGAATACATTTTACACGATCGCCCAAGATCAAAAGAGCACCAACCAAAACAGCGGTGCCCGCTTTGATGCAGCAACCGAGAGCGGAAAGGACACATATTATGGTTACATAGTGGACATATGGGAACTTGACTACGGACCTGATTTTAAGGTCCCTTTGTTTAAGTGCAAATGGGTCAATCTGTTAGGCGGCGGGGTACAGGTAGACCCACAGTACGGAATTACAACAGTGGATCTGAAAAATCTTGGGTACACTGACGAACCGTTCGTCCTAGCCAATGATGTGGCACAGGTTATCTATGTGAAGGACATGTCTACCAAACCGAGAAAAAGAAAAGATAAGGAAGCGAATACATCATACGATGAGCCAAAGCGCCACATAGTTCTTTCAGGAAAAAGGGACATCCTGGGAGTGGACGGCAAGACAGACATGTCTGAAGATTATGAAAAGTTTCATGAAATTCCTCCCTTCAATGTCAAGGCTGACCCAAGCATCCTGATAAACAATGAAGATTATCCATGGTTACGGCACAATAAGCAAATGACACAAGCGAAGAAAAAGTGAAGACTTTCTCCCGCAACTATTATGATGATACTATGCCAAATTTGTAACAGACGAACATGCTACCATTGTCCGTTTTGTACATGCACATGCTATGTGGGTGAAATTATGATACCATCCCAACTTTCAACTTTTTCAGAGTTCATTTGAAATGCTTTCATGTCTTATGGTTCGAAACTTTGATACTTCGAAAGTGATTGTCCATTTTGTACACGAAGTGCATCAAGTTTTTGTCGTAACCCTCTCTACTTTTTGGAACATGCTATGCGGGTGAAATGATGATACCATGCCAACTTTCAACCTTTTCAGAGTTCATTTTGAAATGTTTTCCAATTTCAGAGTCATTTAGCTCAAAGAATGAATTAATAGCAAACATAATGAACTACAAAACTTTTATGAAAATAAAAACAATCAACTAAATTTTTATGTTATGATCAACTAAAATAAAACTATAATATTCTTCAATAGCAAAAAGAATATAATTTTTTGTGACCTAAAATAAAACTATAAGTATTTAATTGTAAGTATAAATAAAAAATAAATAGCAAAGAAGAAAAAAAAATTCTATTTTTATAGTAAAGCTATTCATAAACTAGTGATTAACACAAATTTTATAAAATTCAAATTTAAACTATTCAAAATTTTAAAACTAATGGCACTAACAGAAAGTTTATAATTTTTGTGACCTAAAATCAAAAAGAAATCACTAAAAAACTATAAGTATTTAGTTTTAAGTATAAATAAAAAATAAATAGAAAAAAATTCTATTTTTATAGTAAAGTTATTCATAAACTAGTGATTCACATAAATTTTTAAAAATTCAAATTTAAACTATTCAAAATTTTAAAACTAATGGCACTAACAGAAAGTTTATAATTTTTGTGACCTAAAATCAAAAAGAAATCACTAAAAAACTATAAGTATTTAGTTGTAAGTATAAATAAAAAATAAAGAGAAAAAAAATTCTATTTTTATAGTAAAGTTATTCATAAACTAGTGATTCACACAAATTTTTAAAAATTCAAACTTAAACTATTCAAAATTTAAAACTAATGGCACTAACAAAAAGTTTATAAATTTTGTGACCTAAAAGCAAAAAGAAATCACTAAAAAACTATAAGTATTTAGTTTTAAGTAGAAATAAAAAAAACTAAAAAATGTAGAAATAAAAAAGAAAAAACCAAAAAATGCCTCCTACTGGGCCTCCACGGCCTGAATACGACTAGAAACCCTACATGGGCCAGGATTCAGGCCCGCAGAAGGCCCAATAGGCCCACAGGCAGTAGCAAGTTTAGGCCCGAAAGCCTGCATTAGAGAGGAGCTCGAATGGGGAGGCACACCAACGCTTATAAACCAGTGCCGGCGCCCTTTAGCTAGCGATGTGGGACTAAACTTTTGGGCGCGGGGCAGGACAAGGCCATTGGTCCCGGTTGGTGGCACCAACCGGGACTAAAGGGGGGCATTGGTCACGGTTGGTGCCACGAACCGTGACCAATGCTCCGTCTATATATACAGCACTTGTGAAAATTTTGGTTCAGTTCTTCAATCCCGCCCCGACGACGCCGCCAGGCTGCCCCTCTGCTCGCCTCGCCGTCGCCGCCGTTGCCCCGCCCCCGAGCGCGCCCTGCCTCGCCGTCGTCGCCGGCCGCCCGTCCACTGCCCCCGAGCACCCCCTGCGCTGCCGAGCCCATCCGCCGCCCTCGAGCACCCTCTGCGCCTCGCCGTCGCCCCTGCCCCACCCCCGAGTGCGCCCTACCTTGCCTTCGTCGCCGGCCGCCCATCCGCCGCCCCCGAGCACCCCCTACGCCCCCGAGCCCGTCCGCCGCTGCCGAGCGCGCCCCGCCGTCGCCCTCGCCCTCGCCGACCCCGAGCCCGTCCTCGTCGCCGTCGCCCCCGACGCCGGCCGCCCGCGTCTCCTCCCCGATCCCTCCGGGAGAGGTAGCTACCGCCCCATCCTCCCCCCTTCCTTCCTTCCCTGCTCCTTAATTTGCAAAATATTGATATGATGTAGATGTATGTATGTATGTATGAGTTGGGGAGAAAGTTTATAATTTTTGTTCATATATACTATAGATGTATGTATGATGAATTTTGATATTTTTTTTGTTCATATATAATGTAGATGTATATGTATGTATGGAATGATATCGATGGATGTATGTATATAGAACATTGGTAGAAAATATGACGAATCCGATATGACCAATGTCCCCCTCTGGTTCACTCGGGAACACTAACTATCTCAGAGAAAAAAATGTTACCGGGGAAAAAAATGTTATCGGGGTCGAGCGTCGTCGAACATGAGAGGAAGAAGACGATAAAAAAGAAGAGGAAGAAGAAAAAAAAGAGGAGAAGAAAGAATAGAGGAGCGAGGGTCGTCGAGGGTCGCCGAGGGGTCAAGGGTCGAGAGGAGGTCGACGGTCGCCTAGGGGTCGAGGGTCGAGAGGGGGTCTAGGGTCGCCGAGAGGGGAGAGGAAGACGAGGAGAAATAAATAAGAAGAAGAAAAAAGAAGAAAAATAAGAGGAGAAGAAGAAAGGAATAGAGGAGAAGAAGAGAAAAATAGAATATATATTCTATTTTCTCTTTTCTCCTCTATTCCTTTCTTCTTCTCCTCTTTTTTTCTTCTTCTTTTTTTTTCGACACGTGGGGGGGGGGTCGAGAACGCCGGACATTCATGAGAGAGGCGAGGAAGAAGGGGAAGAAGAGGGAGAAGAAGAGGAGAGGAAGAAGAGGAAGTCTTCTCCTCTATTCTTTCTTCCCCTCTTTTTTTTTCTTCTTCTTCCTCTTTATTTTATCGGGAACGAGGGTCGTCGAGGGTCGCCGAGCGGTAGAGGAGAAACCCTAAATAGAAAGTATCGTCGGTGTGAGATACATGTACCGTCGGTGTCGGACACTACATCCACATCCCACAAGTGGCGCGGGCTTCGACGCCCACGTCACTTGTGGGACGTGGATGTAGTGTCCGACACCGACGGCCACATGTATCTCACACCCACGATACTTGCTATTTAGGGTTTCCTCTACCGAAAAGAAGAGGAGAAATAAATAAGAAGAAGAAAAAAGAAGAAAAAGAAGAGGAGAAGAAGAAAGGAATAGTGGAGAAGAAGAGAAAATAGAATATATTCTATTTTCTCTTCTTCTCCACTATTCGTTTCTTCTTCTCCTCTTTTTTTTCTTCTTTTTTTCTTCTTTTTTTTCTTCGATCTTCTCCTCTAGCTATTCCTTTCTTCTTCTCCTCTATTTTCTTCTTCTTCTTCTTCTTCTTCTTCTTCTTCTTCCTCCTCTTCTTCTTCTTCTTCTTAATTTTTATCGGGAACGAGGGTGTCGAGGATCGCCGAGGGGTCGAGGGTCGGGAACTAGGGTAGAGGGTCGAGGGTCGTTAAGGGGTCAAGGGTCGAGGGTTTCAGGGTCGAGGGTTCGAGGGTTCTATAGGGTCAAGGGTTCCAGCAGGGTCGTCTAGGGGTCGAAGGTTCCAGGGTCGTCGAGGGTTCGAGGGGTCGAGGATCGCCGAGGGATCGAGAGAGGTTTCATAGTGTCAAAGTATTGAAGAAATCCATGCCTTCATCATTAGCCGGAAGTAACCAGGGCATGTTGGTACGAAGTTCCGCAAAGTTGTTCTAGAATGGAGTCCCGGATAGAATAATCCGCCTTTTGGTACGAATTCAGCAAAGGCCTTACAAATAGCGATATTCGGAAGGCTCTTGCTGAACTTTGTACCAAAAAGCGAATTATCCTATCTGGGACTCCGTTCGAGAACAACTTTGAAGAGCTTCGTACCATCATGCACATGTTACTTTTGCCTAATGATGAAGACATGGTTTTGTTGAATCCTTTGACACTACGCAACCTCCCGACCCCTCGGCGATCCTCTCGAACATGAGAGGAAGAAGAGGATAAAAAAAGAAGAGGAAGAAGAAAAAAAAGAGGAGAAGAAAGAATAGAGGAGTTCTTCTCCTCTATTCTTTCTTCTCCTCTTTTTTTTCTTCTTCTTCCTCTTTTTTTTTATCGGGAACGAGGGTCGTCGAGGGACATAGATGTAATGTCGTCGTTGTCGATATATACCCCCTCCCGGTAGCTTGCTATGATTAGGTAGCTAGTTGTACGTTTGGCACTAATATATCCATCTGTCATGTTTGAATAATAATTGCCATGTTGTAAATATTTGTAGAAACTATGGACACCGCCCGAGACGAAGAAAAAGAAGCGTTGTTGAGGGAGATAATTGCAGAAGGAAGTGATGCCGTCTCGTTGTTTCTCAACGACACCGATGGTCTGGAAGGAGAGGGTGAACAAGCTGGCTACGGTGACCTAATGCCGGTGCAAGAAGAAGAACATGAGGACGGCTCCGGTGACCCAATGCCGGTGCAAGAAGGAGACCGTGATGACGGCTCTGGTGACCGAACCGAGTCCGGCCAGGTATATATATTAGTTAAGCCTATGCTGACTAGCTGATTGATGCATTCATTGTTTTGGTATGTACACATATTAATTAAGACTTTGTTCTTTTTTCTAGCCCTCCGGATGGAGCACAACTTCGGTAAAGAGACGAGGCCCGAAGAAAAAGTTGAGCTTGGATGAAAAGTTTGAGATCACAGCAATCACGCCCGACGGCCAACCTATTGAACCCCTCCGGACAAAGAGCACATTTGTTGCTCAGTGCGGGGTTCCGGTTAGGGACAAGATCCCGATAAGCATCCAGCAATGGTTTAAGCCGGCTACGGAAGACCCTGAGGTGTCTTATGTCAATGATATGCAGAAAAATGATCTTTGGACTGAGCTGAAGTCAAATTTCACCCTACCGCCAGAGGATAATCCAGAGAACCCAGTTAAAGAGAAATTAATCAAGTCTTTTGCTCTGAAGAGGATGGCAGAACTATTCAGGAGGTGGAAGAAAGAGCTGAATAAGTTTGTCGAAAATAATGAGACACCATAATTCAAGGGCAGATATGAGAAGATCAGAGATCACTGGCCCGCATTTGTGGCCCACAAGACATCGGAAAAGAGTAAGAAGATGTCGGCGACAAACAAGCAAAATGCTGCGAAGAAGAAGCTTCACCATCGCACGGGGTCAGGTGGCTACCTCGTAACCCGGCCTAAGTGGTCCAAGATTGAGAATGATCTGGTTCATAAAGGGATCGAACCAGAGACAAATAACTGGCCAGACCGTTGCCGGACTTGGTTCTTCGGGGCTGGCGGAACCTTGGACCCTGAAACAGGGAAGTGCATTTGGACGAATGATCAAATGGACATACCAGTCAGTAAGCTTAAGCAGTATATCGAAGCAGCGCAGGAAGGGACGTTCTTTCCAGACAGAGAGAACGACGAGCTGACAATGGCCCTCGGGAATCCTGAGCACCCTGGACGGACACGAGGCACGCCAGGCTCCATTCCGTGGAAGGTTGGGTTTCCGGACGCAGGCGGTTACAAATCCCATGAGAGGAGGAAAAAAGTGCAGCAGACCCAAATGCAGGCGCTGCAAGCAAGGGTAGACGCGATAGAGGAACGAGAAGCAAATTGCAACAAACGTACTGCCGAAGCCTCCCCCGAAGCTACCCCGCCATCTCAGCGCAGAAGCAGCGTGGCTTCCACCGAGCTGCTTCAGCCGGAGCATGCCTTGACGGCTCCTGCCAGCTATCCCGTGGATGCTATAATGGAGTCTCAAAATTGCCACCTTATGACGCAATGAATGAATTTGAAGGTCAAGGCGGCTGTTGGCTCTGTTTATCCTACTGAACCCGGCGCAACTTTTCACTGCCGGCCGATTCCAGAAGGATATGCTAGGGTGATGGTGGATGAGATAACGGAGGGATTTGAGGACCTCCAGCTTGACCACCCTACCGGTGAAGGGGAGACTCGGCTGGGGTCTGCTCTGAAGACTCCATGCCTATGGCGGAAGGAGCTCATCAACCTTCCGAACTGGACGCCTCCGCCTCCTCCTCCTCCTCCGGCAAGTCAGGGCACTCCGCCTCCACCGCCTCCTCCTCCGGCGAGTGACGATCAGGGCCCTCGGCCGACTCCTTCTCTGGCGCGTGGCGGCACTCCGCCTCCTTCTCCGCCTGCGCCGACGCGCCCGAGCAGCCAGCCTCCTCCTTCTCCGCCTCGTCAGCAAGGGCGGAAGAGACCTGCCGCCACTCCAGCTGCTCCGGCGCGTCGTAGTCCTTCTCCTCCGCCTCTTAAGCAAGTAAAGAAGACATCCGCTCCGTCTGCTCGGTCGGCGTCTAGCAGTACAACCAGAGGCGGGAGGACATACAGATTCGGTCCTTCTCTGAAGACTCCAGAGAAGTTACCATACGAGAGGACCCTGGAGGAGAACGCCGAGATCGCGCGAGAAGAAGTGAGGAACTTCTTTGAAGGGGTGAAAGCAAAGAAACATCCACCTCCGGAGGAGAAGGTAGATCGGGTGAAAGTGAAGTGCACTCTGGCTGCCCTGACAAAACCACCGAAGTCTCCGCCGAAAGGAAACTATGACCGCATTATTGGAAAGGAATTTGCCGAAGCGGAGCGGTCGGGAAGTACTGTTAGTGATCAAAGGCTGAAAGAACGACGAGCTGGGAAACAAATTGCCCAGCTCGGCGAACAAGCGAAGCAATCGTGCCCCCCGCTCAAGGTGTCTAGCCACAACGTTGCTAATGATCCGAGGATGGTGCCCGGTTATAGCAATCTTGCAGATTACCTGCCCGACGAAGTACATTATGAACCCATGGACATGCAGATACAAAGATACGAGTACGGGAAGCCTCTCGTCAAAGATGAAAGATCTCTATCAACGATGATGCGAAGATTGCATGATTGGTACTTGAAAATCTGCAGAGACTCTAGGGGGAGGAGTACTTTGTATGTGAAAGTTAAAAAGGAGCATGACCTCGTTGGAATTGATCTGTTGCCTGTTCCATTTGAGGAGTTCTATCAGTTTTTCAATCAATTGGCCCTCGATAAAACAACGGTCACCTGCTACTGTCTGTAAGTAGTACTACTTCTGTCATTAAGTTTCTCTATATAGCTTAGCTCTTTCATTGCATGTATTTATAATCATCTTCACTATATTATGCAGATTGAAGATCGCCGAATTGAAGAAAAGACAAGTCGATGATATTGGGTTCATTAACACATATCTCATACATGCAACTGAGGTTAAACTTCATGCCGCAGCTACCGAGGCCAACTTGCTACGATCGTTCGTAATAAATGAAAACAAAGATATACTACTCTTTCCTTACAACTTCAAGTGAGTGTTACTATCTTGTGCGTATTTGGTTTCCCTTATATTAGTCAAGGTTATAGTAATGTAATTGATGAGTTATGCATGCGTGTGCAGTTTCCACTATATTCTCCTAGAGATTAAGCTTGAGCAGGGACTAGTAACCGTCTTAGACTCAAGACGAAAAGATCCCCAGGACTATGCAGACATGACTCAAATACTCGAGAAGTAAGTTAAATCGATCATTATCCACCATATCAGCAACTTTGTTCATTTCCTGATATATCAAGTAATTGTTTTCTTTGTCCGGCAGGGTTTGGAGAAAGTTCACCAGAAAAGCTCCGGGACTGCCGAAGGAGCTACAATTTAGACACCCGAAAGTAAGTACTATAGTAGCATTTTAAGCGCATCTACTAGTCATTCAAGCGCTAGTTTCATCAATACCATTTGGCATTCTTGTTTATCAGTTTGATTAACCTCTATTTCTTGTAAAGTGGTTGTGGCAGGAACAAGGGAATGATTTATGTGGATACTATGTTTGCGAGTCCATCCGCCACACGACCTGTGAGTGGGGCTGCACTGAAGAACAATATGAAGTACGTAAATAACAACATTCAGAATTTTATTTTATTACCATCATTTGTGTTGAGTTTCATTCATTCTTTAAATTAGATGTTTCGGAAGCGGGATGAACTCCTAGCACCAGCTCGCATGCGAGCAATTCAAGAGGAATTGGCGGCATTCTTTCTTGACCACGTGATCCCTGAAAACGGAGAATTCTATGTGGACCCTGAGTCCGTATGGTTATATTTGTAAGAGATAATTATTGTATATATGTAGCCGGTAGTGTCAGATAGATATACGAGAACTTGTTGTTCGACCAATCTCTCGGAGAAGGAGAGGTGGTCGATATCACTTCTCTCTGTATGCATATATGTTCATGACGATCTTCTGTTTCCTTCGTTTGCTTACTAGCTAGCCAGCGTGTCTAGTCCTCTCTATACGTATGTATAGTACGTAGCGTCGACCAAGCACGGACATAAGAGAGGACACTTCTCTCTATTAATTATAGCTAGCTAACACAATATATGAAACACCTAAATTAACCCCCCAAAACCCCCAAACCCCCCCCCCTTTAAAAAAAAACTAAAACTCCAGCCGCAGAAATGCTGACGCGTGGATACCTATTGGTCCCGGTTGGTGCCACCAACCGGGACCAAAGGGTCTCCTGCCTGGGCTCTGCGCACTGCCCACGTGGAGGCCCATCAGTCCTGGTTCTGGATTGAACCGGGACTAAAGGGTCGGGGCATTAGTACCGACACTTTAGTCCCGGTTCAGGAACCGGGACTAAAGGCCCTTACGAACCGGGACTATAGGCCCTTTTTCTACCAGTGCGGCACATGCGCTGGCTTGTTACAAACACATGGCGTGTATACAACTATAGCCTGGATAAATTGTGCGGCAAGATTCACCTTAAACTCTTTGAACATTTGGCCAAGGGAAGACAGGTCGTATATATCCGATGACACAACTTGTTGTAGCACTAGACAATCAGTCTCAAAATGGACTCAGCCCACCCCCATTTGAACAGCCCAGTTAACAGCAGTGCAAAGGGCCACTTTCTCAGCGTGTAAAGCATTGGAAATTGATTGGGATGAGCCAACTGCAGCAAAGAGGACTTCATGGGAGTCATCTCTGCATATTAATCCCCATCCACTGTATCCATTGTGTTCTGAAAAAGCTCCATCAATATTAGTTTTGACAAACTCTGACGGTGGTGGCTTCCAAGAACTATGGATGCTCCCTTGAGAAACCGGCTTCTTGTTCAGGAACTCATTTCACTCATTCACGTGAAAAGGAACAGCATATTGGAATTCTTCTACCGTGGCTCTGCGTTCTCCATAATTTCCACGGTTACTCTCATGACACCAAGACCAACGGAGAGCAATGGTAAGCATGCTTTGTTCCTCTGAAAGCTGCAAGATAGCATGTACTACTTCTTTTGTGGAAATTTGCTGTGACAACTTCACTCTCACCTCTTCCAGCATCAATGCTCACCATCTGTGCTTCACCCATTTGCATTTCAGAAAAAGATGCCCTCCATCTTCGAACAGCCGGCCACAAACAGCACACCGTGTATCAAGCTCTACACCCCCTCTACTGATATTCATATACATTGGGTGACTATTGTGCGAGAATCTCCACAAAAAATGATGCACCTTAGAAGGACATTTTTGTTTCCAAATAGCTTTGAACATTTCAGAATCTTGTTCTTCATTTGATGAGCTGGCACCTCGCTGTTTGTTAGCCTCCCTTTTGAACATAGCCACATGTGCTTTATATGCTGATTTGACCGAGAAAACGCCCTTACTATCAAGATGCCAGGCTAAGTGCGCTTGATCATGGACTGGGATGCTCATAATGTATTGCACATCATCCTGATGGAAACAACCTTCGACGAGAGCTCGGTCCCAGTAGCCCGTATCCGGATCAATTAACTCGCAAACCCTAGTGAGAAGGGTATGTCCATGTGGTGCAGAAGGCCGCCGAGTCATTCCCCTAGGAATCCATGGATCCTCCCAAATCCGAACATCCGTGTCATCCCCGATTCTCCAAATTAGCCCTTCTTTGAGAAGCTCAATGCCTTTCAATATACTACACCATACATAGCTCATGCCATTAATCGGTTCTGCAACAAGGGCATTACCATGAGGGAAATACTTTGCTCTCAAAACTTGCGCACAAAGGGATTCAGGTGCTTGTATCAACCGCCACACTTGTTTGGCCAGCATCGCCAAGTTAAAAGAGTGAAGATCGCAGAAACCAAGACCTCCTTCATGTTTTGACAACTTCATTTTTTTTCCAACCTACGCAATGCATCTTATTTTCTTCATTCTGCCTGTTCCACCAGTAGTGACATATCAGCTGGCTTATCTCATCACACAAGGACTTTGTTAGATCAAAGCACGCCATCGCATACGTAGGTATTGCTTGAGCCACAGCCTTCACATATATCTCCTTACCCGCCATAGAGAGACATCTGTCCCAGCCCACTTGTAGCCGCCTGATAATATTATGTTTAATGTAGGCAAAACATTTCTTCTTTGACTTTTCAATATATCTGGGAAGTCCAAGGTATTTTCCCTCGCTGGCTTCACTTCCAATTTGCAACTCTTGTATAATTAAATTTTTGAAGCTCTGACTTGCATTCACACTAAACATTACTGAAGACTTTTCTTGGTTAATCACTTGACCCGAACACTCCTCATACATTTGCAGAATATCATTAATTGTCTGGACCCCATGTACAGTCGCCTCCATGACAAGGAGCGAATCATCCGCAAATAAAAGGGGATTAACTCTTGGGGCCGCCGCTGCAAGATTTATACCTCTGATTTGGCCATCATCATTAGCTTTATTTAGCATTGCTGAAAGTCCCTCCGCGCACAAGAGAAAGAGATAGGGGGAGATAGAATCCCCCTGCCGCAATCCTCTACCCAGTATAACCACATCTGAGATATCTCCATTCACTCTAAACCGTTATGAAACAGTCCTGACACACTTCATAATTAGCCGTACAAACTCATCAATGAAGCCCATCTTCTTCATAATTCCTTCAAGAAACGGCCACTCTACCCGGTCATAAACTTTATCATGTCGAGCTTGAGTGCCATGTATACATCTTTACCTTTCCTCTTTCTTCACATGAAGTGGGTCATTTCATAGGCTAAGATAGTGTTATCAGAAATTAAACGCCCTGGCACAAAGGCGCTCTGGTTGGCTGAAATAATCTCATCCAAGATTTGTTTGAGACGGTTTGCCACAAATTTAGACACAAGCTTATACACCACATTCCAAAGGCTAATAGGGCGTAGATCTTTGATACGATCAGGGTTCTAAACCATTGGGATAAGCACAACAATTGTTTCATTCCATCCCTCTGGTATACTGCCACCTCGCAACACATGTTATACCTCCCGTGTCACAGCTTCGCCCACCGTACTCCAAAATCTCTTATAGAAAATAGCCGGCATACCATCCGCACCGGGTGCCTTAAGGTCACCCATATCATCAAGGGATTGCTTCTCTCAGATTCCCACACCGGCACTTTTCCAAGTCAGCACACAGTATATTGATACGCTATTGCAAATCCCAAGGACCTCTCTGCTCCAGGCATCAAGCTCCTGCGACACAGCCTTAATAAGTTGTGCAACCGTGTTCTCTCCTCGGTCACCAGCCTTTTGCCAAGCATCCATCACAATTCTTTCACAATCATCCTCTAACAGCCAACGTGCCTCAAAACGTTTATTCAGATTATTTGATTTCGCCCTGGGTCTCTTGGACGCTCCATTGACATGCAAAAAAACGGGACGATGGTCAAAATGTTCAGGGCAACCATTTACCACTTTGTACCCCGGGAAACGAGCAGACCATTCAACATTTGCAACAGCTCTATCTAATCTTTCCCTTTCCCGAATATACCCATCAACACGAAAATTATTATTGCACCAGGTAAACGTGTCACCATCAAACCCAAGATCATTCAAATTACAAAAGTTTAAAGCATCATGAAAACGATTCATAAAGACTTGTGTTCTGGGCACCCCTCCTTGCTTCTCAAAGTTGTATAAGAGTGTTTTTGACAGTAATGCACTGTAGACGACCAGCTGCATCTTGCCTCTGTTTCATTCCGTCGTTGGCTAGTAATGTGTGAATGTACAACTGATCGACAGAACAGATACCCCCCAACACAAAAATCTGTCCTTGTATAGACGAACACTGGCTCATATGCCAGGTCTTGAAATTGTATCATCATGCGTCTTGAACCTAATTTATACATCTGTCCCAAGATGGTAAAACGTATTCAGTCAGAGACAATTTAATGAACCGTGACTCTACTCTGAGAACAACAATCTTAGTGCATTAACAAGCAATGGAGATAACGTGCGCCAAAGGAGCTGTGCGCAGAAAATCCGCTGGGATGAAGAATGGCCCTATCTAACAAGGAGGCACCCACTTGAACCCGATTTCTCGGTGAGGGAAAAATTATCATTGCGACCTATGCAAATAACTAACATTTTTTTATCGCGTGCTGATTTCAATGCAATACCCCGCTGCAGACATTGGTGCTATCCGATTTTGACTATGTCCACACTGTGTCGATTCAGAACCAGTTAGCAGCTAGTGCAGTGAAGTATGACATCACATCAGCATGGGTGATATGGAAAATACAAGAATAATATCATTATACCATCTGTCCAGTTGAACCAGAAGTCTGTCATCTGTGATAGTCTTTGTGGCTATGATGCCTAACACAAACGCGTGTTTTGAATTGTAGTTATTCACTCCCGTTCCATGCCCCAAAGGTTGGACGGTCATTTTTGGGACATGGTTACGAAAAAGGGTTTCCTCCCGCTTTATATTATAAAGCAACAACACCAAGCATCCAACAACAAGTCAAGATCGGTCCAAGTACAAGCAGGTCACAAATAATCGCTGGGGGCATAGCAAAACAAGCCCCAAACAAAGAGAAAACAGGAACTAATCCGGCTCAGGGAGGGGGTGGCGGTGGTGGTGGAGCTAACGCCGAGGCCGAAGAGCGGAGACCCGAGATGATGTTGTCGATGACGTCCCGATCGCGCCGTTTGCTAAGCAGTCTCCATAGCTGCAAGAAGCCGCACATTTTGTAGATTGCGTCAGTCACACGGCAAGGGATCACGTGTTCGATGACTAATTTATTGCGGATGCACCAAAGGGTCCATGCAAGGGTGCCCATAGGCACCCAGATGGTGGCACGTCTAACGATGGGGAGCATCAGGATCTCCCCAAACAAGTCCGGAAAGTTGTCATGGCACCATATGCCCCCAACAACCTCCCGGAAGCAGCTCCATAGGAACCGCGCCGCAGGGCACCGGAAGAAAATGTGATTGGAATCTTCCGATACAATGCAAATGGGACAAAGGCCGTCCCCGGGGCCATTGCGCTTACGCACCTCCGTGCCCGAGGGCAGACGTCCTCGCACCCATTGCCAAAGGAATATGTGTATTTTCAAGGGGAGCTTGATCTCCCATATTACTGAAAGCTCGACAGGCCCCGGAGTGGGCACGCTCGCCTAGTACAGGGACCTAGTAGAGAACCTGCCATTGGGCTCAAGGCGCCAGGTCCGGGAGTCAGGCTCTAGGGAGGGGGTGTGTAGGGCAATACACTCGAGCAACTCCTCCCATTGTGCATGTTCCGCAGCCCCAAAGGTACGCTGGAAGGCAATAGTGCCAATGTCAGCCAATGCCACACCCACCGTAAGTTGTGGGCGGGCACATATAGAAAACAATGCGTAGAACCACTCCGCAAAAGGTCTAGTTCCGGACCATCTATCCAACCAGAATAGGGTACCCGAGCCAGTGCCCACCTTAATGGAGGTCCCAATACGTAGGACCGGCATCAGTTGGATCACCGATTGCCAAAATTGGGACCCTCCCGATCTAGAGGCGAACGCCAGAAGTTGCCCTCACGGGTACTTCGCGCGGATAATTTCCAGCCACAGTCCACCTTCGCAAGTCTGGATGCGCCAAAGCCATTTGGAGAGGAGGGCAATATTCATCTGCTTAGATGAAATGACCCTGAGGCCGCCCTGATCCTTAGACTTGCAGATCTCAGACCACTTAACCATGTGGTATTTCTGTTTATTGCCCTCTCCAGCCCAGAAGAATCTGGAGAGGAGTTTGGTGACCTCATGATGAACACGGCTGATGACAATCATCGACCTGTTGTACGTGGGAGATAAGAGAAAAGAAGCAGCTCAAACAGCCCTGGAGGATGGGGAGGAAGCTGAGGAAAACAGGAAAATATTTAGAGTTGAAAGCAAAGAGAAACACAACTTGTCTTGGGGAAGTCCATCACTTGCCAAAGTGGAAGAGATTGATAAAAATAATGAGATGCTAAAAGTTTCTTTGAAGGAAATCATTGGGAATATCTCTAGGGAAATGGCTGTTGAGAGGAATAAGATGCAAAGAGAGGTAAATAGCTTGACAAAAAGAGTCCAGATTCTGGAAGAAGAAAAATTCAGGCAGGCTGCTCTGTGGGCTAAAGAAGAAAAGAGGACTGGAGAGTTGGAAGAGGTCGGTAGAAAATTGGAAACTAGGATAACCCAACAACAGATGACTATTCAACAAATGAAAAAAAGAGGCTGCTGATAGGGAGAAGTATGAAATAGAGCTGGCTAACATGGATGTTGAGGACATTGAAAAAAATTGACTGGACAGGAGGGAGGAGTATGGCAATGGAAGATATTCCGAGCCCACTGATTACAATGCTAGTCAGGAGTCAGTTGAAACTGTGTGTGTGGGGGGGGGAGATGGCTGAGACTCATGGGACTATTGATGATAGGACTGAGAAGACAAGGAAGAAGAGAGAAGAAGAAGTCAGAGAAACAGAGGCAAGGAGGACCAAAAAATTGAAGACATGGCCAAAAGTAGATCTGAAGACAGGGACAACTATGGTAACAAATCTGATCCTGATAGTATTAATCCTTCACTCTTGCATGTTACTTCACTCTTCCATTTCATAATTGTGTTTCACTATCCAGTTGCTGCAATCTTGCCGTTGTGTTGTTCTATCTCACTTTTTGTATTGAATATGTGGTTTTGTTTAAGGTGCGGAGTGCTATGTCCGGATCACTAGCGAGAGTGATAATACCGTTGGGCCCGAGCATCTTGAGCTTCATATACCCGTAATGAGGTATGGCTTGAAAGCGCTTGAATGCGTCTCGCCCCAACATGGCATGATATCCACTGTTGAAAGGGGCCACTTGGAAGGTTATCTCTTCGGACCGATAGTTCTCTGGCGTGCTGAATACCACGTCGAGTGTGATTCTTCCCGCGCGTCTTGTTTCCCGACTGGGAATGATTCCTCGAAAGTTCGTATTACTTTGCTTGATGCGGCTCCTGTCTATTTGCATTTTATTGGATGTGTCCTCGTAGATGAGGTTGAGTCCGCTACCGCCGTCCATGAGCACTTTGGTGAGCCGAAAGCCATTCACAATTGGATTGAGGACCAAGGCGGCTGGTGCCCGGACTGACCAGAAGTTTGGTTCTTCATCGGCATTAAAAGTTATGGCCGTGTCATTCTAGGGGTTTATTGCTGCGACTTGGCAGACTTCGGCAAGGTCGCGGAGTGCCCTCTCATGCCGATTGTTTGAGGCGAAAGTCTCGAAGACCGTCAATACTCGGAGGGCATCGTTTTCCGAAGAGTACTGCTCCGATGTGTTTTTGGTGAGGATATCCTCGCCGCTCTTGGCCACTTGCCGGAGTATCCAACAGGCTCTAAGGCTGTGGGTTGGTTCGGTATCCGGTGTCGTGTGTATTTTGCATGGCTTATCGAGCCATCCCTCAAGAACGGCTCCACATCCCGTAATGGGTTTTATTTTCTTGCCCATGTGGTCGGGTGCGCCATGAGGGTGCATCCTTTTTGCCCGCCCGGGAGGTGGCGTGAAGGCTGGAGGTTCCCAGCGAGCTGTCGGAGTTTTCCAAGCACTTTCCATTGCGCAGTATTTCTGTATTATGGTTGCGAAGTCAGCGAAGTGTGATACGCGACGGCGGTTGTGAAGGAAATATGCCCTAGAGACAATAATAAAGTTATTATTTATTTCCTTATATCATGATAAATGTTTATTATTCATGCTAGAATTGTATTAACCGGAAACATAATACTTGTGTGAATACATAGACAAACTAAACGTCACTAGTATGCCTCTACTTGACTAGCTCGTTAACCGAAGATGGTTATGTTTCCTAACCATAGACATGTGTTGTCATTTGATTAACGGGATCACATCATTAGGAGAATGATGTGATTGACATGACCCATTTCATTAGCTTAGCACCCGATCGTTTAGTATGTTGCTATTGCTTTCTTCATCACTTATACATGTTCCTATGACTATGAGATTATGCAACTCCCGTTTACCGGAGGAACACTTTGTGTGCTACCAAACGTCACAACGTAACTGGGTGATTATAAAGGAGCTCTACAGGTGTCTCCAAAGGTACATGTTGGGTTGGCGTATTTCGAGATTAGGATTTGTCACTCGGATTGTCGGAGAGGTATCTCTGGGCCCTCTCGGTAATGCACATCACATAAGCCTTGCAAGCATTCTAACTAATGAGTTAGTTGCAAGATGATGTATTACGAAATGAGTAAAGAGTCTTGCCGGTAACGAGATTGAACTAGGTATTGAGATACCGACGATCGAATCTCGGGCAAGTAACATACCGAGGACAAAGGGAACAACATATGTTGTTATGCGGTCTGACCGATAAAGATCTTCGTAGAATATGTAGGAGCCAATATGAGCATCCAGGTTCCGCTATTGGTTATTGACCGGAGACGTGTCTCGGTCATGTCTACATTGTTCTCGAACCCGTAGGGTCCGCACGCTTAACGCTACGATGACAGTTTCATTATGAGTTTATATATTTTGATGTATCGAAGTTTGTTCGGAGTCCCGGATGTGATCACAGACATGACGAGGAGTCTCGAAATGGTCGAGACATAAAGATCGATATATTGGACGACTATATTCGGACACCGGAATTGTTCCAGGTGATTTCGGAGAAAACCGGAGTGCCGGAGGGTTACCGGAACCCCCCCCCCCCCCGGGAGAAGTACTGGGCCTTATGGGGCCTTAGTGGAGAGAGAGAGGGGCGGCCAGGGTGGGCCGCGCGCCCCCTCCCCCTCTGGTCTGAATTGGACTAGGAGAGGGGGGCGGCGCCCCTCTTTCCTTCTCCCTCTCCCCCTTCCTTTCCCCCTCCTAGTAGGAGTAGGAAAGAGGGGAGTCCTACTCCTACTAGGAGGAGGACTCCTCCTCCTTGGCGCGCCCACAAGGGCCGGCCGGCCTCCCCCCTTGCTCCTTTATATACGGGGGCAGGGGGCACCTCTAGACACACAAGTTGATCTTCGTGATCGTTCTCTTAGCCGTGTGCGGTGCCCCCCTCCACCATAGTCCTCGACAATATTGTAGCGGTGCTTAGGCGAAGCCCTGCGACGGTAGAACATCAAGATCGTCACCACGCCGTCGTGCTGATGGAACTCATCCCCGACACTTTGCTGGATCAGAATCCGAGGATCGTCATCGAGCTGAACGTGTGCTAAAACTCGGAGGTGCCGTAGTTTCGGTGCTTGATCGGTCGGGTCGCGAAGACGTACGACTACATCAACCGCGTTGTCATAACGCTTCCGCTGTCGGTCTACGAGGGTACGTAGACAACACTCTCCCCTCTCGTTGCTATGCATCATCATGATCTTGCGTGTGCGTAGGAATTTTTTTGAAATTACTACGTTCCCCAACAGTGGCATCCGAGCCTAGGTTTTATGTGTTGATGTTATTTGCACGAGTAGAACACAAGTGAGTTGTGGGCGATATAAGTCATACTGCTTACCAGCATGTCATACTTTGGTTCGGCGGTATTGTTGGATGAAGCGGCTCGGACCGACATTACGCGTACGCTTACGCGAGACTGGTTCTACCGACGTGCTTTGCACACAGGTGGCTGGCGGGTGTCAGTTTCTCCAACTTTAGTTGAACCGAGTGTGGCTACGCCCGGTCCTTGCGAAGGTTAAAACAGCACCAACTTGACAAACTGTCGTTGTGGTTTTGATGCGTAGGTAAGAACGGTTCTTGCTAAGCCTGTAGCAGCCACATAAAACTTGCAACAACAAAGTAGAGGACGTCTAACCTGTTTTTGCAGGGCATGTTGTGATGTGATATGGTCAAGGCATGATGCTAAATTTTATTGTATGAGATGATCATGTTTTGTAACTGAGTTATCGGCAACTGGCAGGAGCCATATGGTTGTCGCTTTATTGTATGCAATGCAATCGCCCTGTAATGCTTTACTTTATGACTAAGCGGTAGCGATAATCGTAGAAGCATAAGATTGGCGAGACGACAACGATGCTACGATGGAGATCAAGGTGTCGCGCCGGTGACGATGGTGATCATGACAGTGCTTCGAAGATGGAGATCACAATCACAAGATGATGATGGCCATATCATATCACTTATATTGATTGCATGTGATGTTTATCTTTTATGCATCTTATCTTGCTTTGATTGACGGTAGCATTATAAGATGATCCCTCACTAAATTATCATAGTAAAAGTGTTCCCCCTGAGTATGCACCGTTGCGAAAGTTCTTCGTGCTGAGACACCACGTGATGATCGGGTGTGATAGGCTCTATGTTCAAATACAACGGGTGCAAAACAGTTGCACACGCGGAATACTCAGGTTTAACTTGACGAGCCTAGCATATAACAGATATGCCCTCAGAACACGGAGACCGAAAGGTCGAGCGTGAATCATATAGTAGATATGATCAACATAGTGATGTTCACCATTGAAACTACTCCATCTCACGTGATGATCGGACATGGTTTAGTTGATATGGATCACGTGATCACTTAGAGGATTAGAGGGATGTCTATCTAAGTGGGAGTTCTTTAGTAATATGATTAATTGAACTTAAATTTATCATGAACTTATTCCGTGATAGTATCTTGCTTGTTTATGTTTGATTGTAGATAGATGGCCCGTGTTGTTGTTCCGTTGAATTTTAATGCGTTCCTTGAGAAAGCAAAGTTGAAAGATGATGGTAGCAATTACACGGACTGGGTCCGTAACTTGAGGATTATCCTCATTGATGCACAGAAGAATTACGTCCTGGAAGCAACGCTAGGTGCCAGGCCTGCTGCTGATGCAACTGACGACGTTAAGAACGTCTGGCAGAGCAAAGCTGATGACTACTCGATAGTTCAATGTGCCATGCTTTACGTCTTAGAATCGGGTCTTCAACGACGTTTTGAACATCATGGAGCATATGAGATGTTCCAGGAGTTGAATTTAATATTTCAAGCAAATGCCCGGATTGAGAGATATGAAGTCTCCAATAAGTTCTAAAGCTGCAAGATGGAGGAGAACAGTTTTGTCAGTGAGCATATACTCAAAATGTCTGGGTATAATAATCACTTGATTCAATTGGGAGTTGATCTTCCAAATGATTGCGTCATTAACAAAATTCTCCAATCACTTCCACCTAGCTACAAGAGCTTCGTGATGAACTATAACATGCAAGGGATGGATAAGACAATTCCCGAGCTCTTCGCAATGCTGAAAGCTGCGGAGGTAGAAATCAAGAAGGAGCATCAAGTGTTGATGGTCAACAAGACCACTAGTTTCAAGAAAAAGGGCAAAGGGAAGAAGAAGGGAAACTTCAAGAAGAACAGCAAGCAAGTTGCTGCTCAGGAGAAGAAACCCAAATCTGGACCTAAACCTGAAACTGAGTGCTTCTACTGCAAGCAGACTGGTCACCGGAAGCGGAACTGCCCCAAGTATTTGGCGGATAAGAAGGATGGCAAGCTGAACAAAGGTATATGTGATATACATGTTATTGATGTGTACCTTACTAATGCTCGCAGTAGCACCTGGGTATTTGATACTGGTTTTGTTGCTAATATTTGCAACTCAAAACAGGGACTACGGATTAAGCGAAGATTGGCTAAGGACGAGGTGACGATGCGCGTGGGAAATGGTTCCAAAGTCGATGTGATCGCGGTCGGCACGCTACCTCTACATCTACCTTCGGGATTAGTATTAGACCTAAATAATTGTTATTTGGTGCCAGTATTGAGCATGAACATTATATCTAGATCTTGTTTGATGCGAGACGGTTATTCATTTAAATCAGAGAATAATGGTTGTTCTATTTATATGAGTAATATCTTTTATGGTCATGCACCCTTGAAGAGTGGTCTATTCTTATTAAATCTCGATAGTTGTGACACACATATTCATAATGTTGAAGCCAAAAGATGCAGAGTTGATAATGATAGTGCAACTTATTTGTGGCACTGCCGTTTGGGTCATATCGGTGTAAAGCGCATGAAGAAACTCCATACTGATGGGCTTTTGGAATCACTTGATTATGAATAACTTGGTACTTGCGAACCGTGCCTTATGGTCAAAATGACCAAAACACCGTTCTCCTGTACTACGGAAAGAGCAACAGATTTGTTGGAAATCATACATGCAGATGTATGTGGTCCGATGAATGTTGAGGCTCGTGGCGGATATCGTTATTTTCTCACCTTCACAGATGACTTAAGTAGATATGGATATATCTACTTAATGAAACATAAGTCCGAAACATTTGAAAAGTTCAAAGAATTTCAGAGTGAAGTTGAAAATCATCGTAACAAGAAAATAAAGTTTCTGCGATCTGATCATGGAGGAGAATATTTGAGTTATGAGTTTTGTGTACATTTGAAACAATGCGGAATAGTTTCGCAACTCACGCCACCCGGAACACCACAGCGTAATGGTGTGTCCGAACGTCGTAATCGTACTTTACTTGATATGGTGCGATCTATGATGTCTCTTACAGATTTACCGCTATCGTTTTGGGGTTATGCTTTAGAGACGGCCGCATTCACGTTAAATAGGGCACCATCGAAATCCGTTGAGACGACGCCTTATGAACTATGGTTTGGCAAGAAACCAAAGTTGTCGTTTCTTAAAGTTTGGGGCTGCGATGCTTATGCGAAAAAACTTCAACCTGATAAGCTCGAACCCAAAATGGAGAAAAGTGTCTTCATAGGATATCCAAAGGAGACTGTTGGATACACCTTCTATCACAGATCCGAAGGCAAGACTTTTGTTGCTAAATTCGGAAACTTTCTAGAGAAGGAGTTTCTCTCGAAAGAAGTGAGTGGGAGGAAAGTAGAACTTGATGAGGTAACTGTACCTGCTCCCTTATTGGAAAGTAGTACATCGCAGAAACAGGTGTCTGTGACACCTACACCAATTAGTGAGGAAGCTAATGATGATGATCATGAAACTTCAGAACAAGTTACTACTAAACCTCGTAGATGAACCAGAGTAAGATCCGCACCAGAGTGGTACGGTAATCCTGTTCTGGAAGTCATGCTACTAGATCATGATGAACCTACGAACTATGAAGAAGCGATGGTGAGCCCAGATTCCGCAAAATGGCTTGAAGCCATGAAATCTGAGATGGGATCCATGTATGAGAACAGAGTATGGACTTTGGTTGACTTGCCCAATGATCGGCAAGCAATTGAGAATAAATGGATCTTCAAGAAGAAGACTGACGCTGACGGTAATGTTACTGTCTACAAAGCTCGACTTGGCGCAAAAGGTTTTCGACAAGTTCAAGGGATTGACTACGATGAGACCTTCTCACCTGTAGCGATGCTTAAGTCTGTCCGAATCATGTTAGCAATTGCCGCATTTTACGATTATGAAATTTGGCAGATGGATGTCAAAACTGCATTCCTGAATGGATTTCTGGAAGAAGAGTTGTATATGATGCAGCCGGAAGGTTTTGTCTATCCAAAAGGAGCTAACAAAGTGTGCAAGCTCCAGCGACCCATTTATGGACTGATGCAAGCCTCTCGGAGTTGGAATAAACGCTTTGATAGTGTGATCAAAGCATTTGGGTTTGTACAGACTTCTGGAGAAGCCTGTATTTACAAGAAAGTGAGTGGGAGCTCTGTAGCATTTCTGATATTATATGTGGATGACATATTACTAATCGGAAATAATATAGAATTTCTGGATAGCATAAAGGGATACTTGAATAAGAGTTTTTCAATGAAAGACCTCGGTGAAGCTGCTTACATATTGGGCATTAAGATCTATAGAGATAGATCAAGACGCTTAATTGGACTTTCACAAAGCACATACCTTGACAAAGTTTTGAAAAAGTTCAAAATGGATCAGGCTAAGAAAGGATTCTTGCCTGTGTTACAAGGTGTGAAGTTGAGTAAGACTCAATGCCCGACCACTGCAGAAGATAGAGAGAAAATGAAAGATGTTCCCTATGCTTCAGCCATAGGCTCTATCATGTATGCAATGCTGTGTACCAGACCTGATGTGTGTCTTGCTATAAGTCTAGCAGGGAGGTACCAAAGTAATCCAGGAGTGGATCACTGGACAGCGGTCAAGAACATCCTGAAATACCTGAAATGGACTAAGGATATGTTTCTCGTATATGGAGGTGAAAAAGAGCTCATCGTAAATGGTTACGTTGATGCAAGCTTTGACACTGATCCGGACGATTCTAAATCGCAAACCGGATACGTATTTACATTAAACGGTGGAGCTGTCAGTTGGTGCAATTCTAAACAAAGCGTTGTGGCGGGATCTACATGTGAAGCGGAGTACATAGCTGCTTCGGAAGCAGCAAACGAAGGAGTCTGGATGAAGGAGTTCATATCCGATCTAGGTGTCATACCTAGTGCATCGAGGCCAATGAAAATCTTTTGTGACAATACTGGTGCAATTGCCTTGGCAAAGGAATCCAGATTTCACAAGAGAACCAAGCACATCAAGAGACGCTTCAATTCCATCCGGGATCTAGTCCAGGTGGGAGACATAGTGATTTGCAAGATACATACGGATCTGAATGTAGCAGACCCATTGACTAAGCCTCTTCCACGAGCAAAACATGATCAGCACCAAAGCTCCATGGCTGTTAGAATCATTACTGTGTAATCTAGATTATTGACTCTATTGCAAGTGGGAGACTGAAGGAAATATGCCCTAGAGGCAATAATAAAGTTATTATTTATTTCCTTATATCATGATAAATGTTTATTATTCATGCTAGAATTGTATTAAACGGAAACATAATACTTGTGTGAATACATAGACAAACTAAACGTCACTAGTATGCCTCTACTTGACTAGCTCGTTAATCGAAGATGGTTATGTTTCCTAACCATAGACATGTGTTGTCATTTGATTAACGGGATCACATCATTAGGAGAATGATGTGATTGACATGACCCATTTCATTAGCTTAGCACCCTATCGTTTAGTATGTTGCTATTGCTTTCTTCATGACTTATACATGTTCCTATGACTATGAGATTATGTAACTCCCGTTTACCGGAGGAACACTTTGTGTGCTACCAAACGTCACAACGTAACTGGGTGATTATAAAGGAGCTCTATAGGTGTCTCCAAAGGTACATGTTGGGTTGGCGTATTTCGAGATTAGGATTTGTCACTCGGATTGTCGGAGAGGTATCTCTGGGCCCTCTCGGTAATGCACATCACATAAGCATTGCAAGCATTGTAACTAATGAGTTAGTTGCGAGATGATGCATTACGAAATGACTAAAGAGACTTGCCGGTAACGAGATTGAACTAGGTATTGAGATACCGACGATCGAATCTCGGGCAAGTAACATACCGATGACAAAGGGAACAACGTATGTTGTTATGCGGTCTGACCGATAAAGATCTTCGTAGAATATGTAGGAGCCAATATGAGCATCCAGGCTCCACTATTGGTTATTGACCGGAGACGTGTCTCGGTCATGTCTACATTGTTCTCGAACCCGTAGGGTCCGCACGCTTAACGTTACGATGATAGTTTCATTATGAGTTTATATATTTTGATGTACCAAAGTTTGTTCGGAGTCCCGGATGTGATCACGGACATGACGAGGAGTCTCGAAATGGTGGAGACATAAAGATCGATATATTGGACGACTATATTCGGACACCGGAATTGTTCCGGGTGATTTCGGAGAAAACCGGAGTGCCGGAGGGTTACCGGAACCCCCCCAGGAGAAGTAATGGGCCTTATGGGCCTTAGTGGAGAGAGAGAGGGGCGGCCAGGGTGGGCCGCGCGCCCCCTCCCCCTCTAGTTCGAATTGGACTAGGAGAGGGGGGGGCGGCGCCCCCCTTTCCTTCTCCCTCTCCCCCTTCCTTTTCCTCTCCTAGTAGGAGTAGGAAAGAGGGGATTCCTACTCCTACTAGGAGGAGGACCCCTCCTCCTTGGCGCGCCCACAAGGGCCGGCCGGCCTCCCCCCTTGCTCCTTTATATACGGGGGCAGGGGGCACCTCTAGACACACAAGTTGATCTTCGTGATCGTTCTCTTAGCCGTGTGCGGTGCCCCCCTCCACCATTGTAACGCCCTCGATGCGGCTATATCTCCCACGTGTCGAAGCACGACTTAGAGGCATAACCGCATTGAAAGTAATGTCGCAAGTGAGGTAATCTTCACACAACCCAACTAATACAATAGGGGGAAAAGATACATAGTTGGCTTACAATCGCCACTTCACACAATTACATGAATAAAGCATTACATCATCCAAATACGCTCAAGGTCCGACTACGGAACCAAAATAAAAGAAGAACCCCAAATGCGACATGGTCCCCGATCGACCCCAACTGGGCTCCACTACTGATCAACTAGAACGAAACAACACAACGGACAAGATCTTCATCGAGCTCCTCCTGAGCTTGGTTGCGTCATCTGCTCGGACTCATCGGCACCTCCAAGCTGGTTTTGGAAGTATCTGTGAGCCACGGGGACTCAGCAATCTCGCACCCTCGTGATCAAGACTATTTAAGCTTATGGGTAAGGTAAAGGTATGAGGTGGAGCTGCAGCAAGCGACTAGCATATATGGTGGCTAACATACGCAAATGAGAGCGAGAAGAGAAGGAAAAGCACAGTCGATAAAAGTATGATCAAGAAGTGATCCTAAAACAACCTACGTCAAGCATAACTCCAACAACCGTGTTCACTTCCCGGACTCCGCCGGAAAGAGACCATCACGGCTACACACGCTGTTGATTCATTTTAATTAAGGTCAATCTTCAGGTTTTCTACAACCGGACGTTAACAAATTCCCATCTGCCCATAACCGCGGGCACGGCTTTCGAAAGTTCAAATCCCTGCAGGGTGTCCCAACTTAGCCCATGACAAGCTCTCACGGTCAACGAAGGAATAGACCTCCACCCGAGACATTCCGATCAGACTCGGTATCCCGGTACAACAAGACATTTCGACAGGGTAAAACTAAACCAGCAACACCGCCCGAATGTGCCGACAAATCCCGATAGGAGCTGCACATATCTCTTTCTCAGGGCACACTCAGATGAGCGCTCCATACAACTAAAACCAAACCTCGAGTTTCCTCGAGGGGGCGCTGCACAGGACTCTAGTTCGGACCAACACTCAGAGGAGCACTGGCCCGGGGGGGGGGGGGGTTAAAATAAAGATGACCCTCGGGCTCGCGAAAACCCAAGGGAAGGTGGTAGGTTGTTAGTGCAAATGGTAAAACCAATGTTGGGCATTGCTGGAAGAGCTTTACTTAAGGCGAACTGTCAAGGGGTTCCCATTATAGCCCAACCGCGTGAGGAACGCAAAATCCAAGAACATAACACCGATATGATGGAAACTAGGGCGGCAAGAGTGGAACAAAACACCAGGCATAAGGCCGAGCCTTCCACCCTTTACCAAGTATATAGATGCATTAATTAAATAAGATATATTGTGATATCCCAACAAGTAAACAAATGTTCCAACAAGGAACGGTCTCCAATCTTCACCTGCAACTAGCAACGCTATAAGAGGGGCTGAGCAAAGCGGTAACATAGCCAATCAACGGTTTGCTAGGACATGGTGGGTTAGAGGTTTGACATGGCAATTTGGGAGGCTGACAAGCAAGTGGTAGGCATCGTAGCATTGGCATAGCAATAGAGCGAGCAAACTAGCATAGCAAAGATAGTAGTGATTTCGAGGGTGTGATCATCTTGCCTGAGATCCCGCAAGGAAGAAGAACGAGTCCATGAAGAAGATAAACGGAACGTAGACGAACGGATCCTCACAACACGACGTTACCGGAACCAACCCGAAGAAGCAATCACCGGAAAAAAAAGCACACAACATAGTAAACAACCAACACATCAACATGGCATGATGCACAATCGAGTATGATGCATGACCGGTTTAATGAAGCATGGCATGACAAAGTGCACAAACAATCCTGCAAATTAAGTGGAGCTCAATATGCAACGAGTTGCATATTGACGGAACGCCACAACAAGTTATTTAGTTTGATCTCGTTTATGTACCCAACAATATTAAATGTTCATTAACATGGCAAGAGGTGAAGCACAACAAAACTACCTATCTAGGCAAGTTTAAATGAGGCCGGAAGCAACGAACAACAATTCCGGAAAATCCTCATATGCATAATTTAAGGTTTGGCACTGTTCTGCCATAAACATTATTTTAGAGTTGTTAAACATGCAAGATGATGCCACCATGTTAAACTAGGCAAAATTCTACCCCATTTACATATAAAGTTTATTAAATTCGGAGTTACGATTAATTAGTTATGAATTAAAACATTTTAACATGGCATAGGAGCAAATTTAATCAAACAGCATTTTTAACATTTCAAACATAGATGAAATTTGGATATTATTAATCTACACAAAATTCTGAGAAAGTTTCATATATAAATCATTTTAATCCGATGCACCATTTGTGAGTTATTAAATGCATGAACTAGGAGGACTAAACTGCAAAACTGCTGTCCCAGGATAAATAGGAAAAATCCCAGGCGCTGAAAAAAAACATCACGGGCCGAAAATGGAGCAGATTGGGCCAGCAGAAGAAAAAAATACTAAGGAACCGCGGGGGGGGGGCAGCTCACCATGGGCTCTTGGCCCAGCTGGAGGGGAAGCAGGCCGGTGGAGGAGAGAGGCAGGCCGAGGCGGGAGCTGGAGCCTGGCACGGCTGGGCTTGGAGGCGCGGCCCGTGCGGTAGGTCAACGGAGCCGGGGAGGGAGCGGCTGGATCGGGCTCCTCCCGATCCATGGCAGCGGCGGCGGTGGAAGACTCCGGCGAGGGCTGCGAAGGCCGGGGGCGCGCGGGAGGCGCCGGAAACGGGTAGATCGGCGGCGGGGCAACCGGATCTGGGGCGGAGGACGCTCAAGGACGACGGGGAGGCCGGGTTCGACGAGAGGGTGGCAGATCCGGCGAGACCCGTCCACTCCGGCGACGAGCACGAGGGCATGGGACTCCGGCGAGGACCCCTGGGGAGTACAGAGAGAGGGCGCTCATGAGAGAGAGAAGCAGAGAGGAAGATGAGGCTGGACGGCGGCGCGGGTGACCTGGCGAAGCGGCTAGGCGAAGCTCCGGCGATGGCCGGCAAAGGGGCGGCGGCGGCGCGCAGATCCGGCAAGGCGAAGGCGAGCCGGGCGCGGTCGGGCGCTCCCGTGCGGCGGCGGCGAAACTGGGCCCGCGCGGGCCCCGGATGGGCTCCGCGGGCCGCCGCGGCGGTGGGACGGCGACGTCCACGTGTCGATCTCGGATTCGCCCGGGGCGGCGGCGCGATCTCGTCCGGCCGGGACGGACATGTCCGGCGGGCGAGAGGGGAAGAGGATTAGGGTTTCATCCGCGAATTGATCCGAAATTTCGGGGAGGGGTGCTCTTTTATAGGTAGAGGGAGCTAGGAGAGTCCAAATGAGGTGCGGTTTTCGGCCACGCGATCGTGATCGAACGACCGAGATGATGGAGCAGAGTTAGGTGGGTTTTGGGCCAAAATGGAAGGGTGTTGGGCTGCAACACACACGAGGCCTTCTCGGTCCCTCGGTTAACCGTTGGAGTATCAAACGAAGTCCAAATGATACGAAAATTGACAGGCGGTCTACCGGTGGTAAACCAAGACCGCTTGGCAAGTCTCGGTCCAATCCAGAAATGTTTAAACCCCCCACACAAAAGAAAGGTAGAAATGACCACCGGAGGAGAACGAAGCGCCGGAATGCAAAACGGACAACGGGGAAAATGCTCGGATGCAAGAGACGAACACGTATGCAAATGAAATGCGCATGATGACATGATATGCAATGCATGACACGCAAGAAATGACAAGGCAACAACATCAAATAACTGAACGACACCTGGCACATCGGTCTCGGGGCGTTACAACACTCCACCACTATGAGAGGATCTCGTCCCGAGATCGAGAATGGCACCGGAGGGAAAACGGAAGAGAAAGAGAAGAGGTAAAACTAAGTTGCTTCTTTGAAAAATGCGTGAAACCAAGAACCTTGAAAAGGTTAAGCCATTACGAGAAAAGAATACAATAGGGATGAAAAAAATTGAAAACACACCGATAGGAAGGAGGAACAAAGAAGAACAAATTCGTATAGCGCTCCGGTTGGGAAGAGATGCGAGACTTGATAAGGCAAAAAGATCTTGCGCAGAGGACATGACACTCCAGTTAAATGGATTAGCCAAAATAAGAACATGATACTGACAGAACGAAAAGATGGGTTGAAGAGAGCAACATCAGAAAGCCTCCGGAACAAAAGAATAGAAGATAGATAATTGAAATAAGAGAATTGAGAAGAAAATGACAATTTCTGCCACAAAAGAGTTTGAAAAGGCATCTTTAGGAGAAAGGTCGAACGGAGTTGTTGGAACACCAACATCGAAAAAAATAAGCTTGTAGTGGGCTTATGGAATACATCTCAAAATTATGAGGTGAAAACCTGCCACTCACGGGAAAAAGGAATTGGATTGTTAAGAACAAGGAGACGAGAAAGCTATATCACTGGGAGGATAAAAGAAGAACTTGGGTCATTTATACACACCATAGATAGCAACAAACCTTAGGGAAGGCTTTAGGTGAAATATAACCCAAGACAATTCCAACAAATAGGTTGATGGATTTGAAATATCTCATTCATGACAACATGTGAATCAAGAAACACGAATTCAAATTATCAAGAATGACATAATACCATTTCCAATGATACGGAAGAAAGAATTGCACTCCAGATTGCAAGATGAATAATGCTTGAGCTCCTCTGAAAAAATCTTGATGAACACTTCGAGAAGAAATTAAATCGTAGATGAACCATCATGTAGAACCTTCATGAAGCACTCCGGTAAACAAAAAGAATAATGAAAATAAAGAGAAGTTGAAAACACAAGGTGAAACCTTGTAATGATTTAGATGGATCTCGCGATCAAATAATTGAGAGAACTTGGCACTCTGGGAAAGAAAGAAGAGCACTTGAAACCAAGAATAAGTATGATGAACCACTCCGGAAAACAGGAATTAAATCATTTGGATGAAACAAGAATAAGAACTACATTATGCTTATCCTTCACCACTTTAAATTGATGACAAACACGGATTTGGCATATTACTAATTCTCGTTGAAAAAGTACTAAGATAGATATAGCGCGAACTTGAGAAAGTCTTCGACGAACCACCGGTAGGGTTGAAACAACGAATAAATTGATATGATAATGAAGGAAGAGAAATCTTGAACGAACCACCGTAAGAAATGAAAATGAACGAAGATAAGATAAAGAAACACCAGGAAGAATTATAAAATGAACAAAGATGCTTGAGAGGATTTTGATACATGAGAACGAAGAGCTCACGAGCCGATTAAAGATCACTTGAGCGAAACACCGGTAAAATAGGAGAATGATCACTGAAGGCCGAGAATGAATAAATTAGAATTGATGGACTCCGGATGAACAAAACTGAAAAGGCTCCTGAACTGCTCCGGATAGGTGAAAAGAATTTTCACAACCCAAAAACAACTATGAGAGGATGGCAACAAGCTAGAATGACGAATCTTTAAGAGAATGGAGCAAGATATGGAGGTAAAAATCTTCTTCAGTCTTCAAATGTTGAGAATGACAACGAGAAACACCACCAAGAATTATTGAGGCACACCGGAATAATCAAAACAAAGAGGTTGAGCCAACGATGAAAAGAATTTGAAAGATCTTGGAGAAAACATTTGACTGATGATAAATCATTCTTACGTCAAACTTCGAAAGGAATTTGAGAATACCTCCGGGAAAATAAGAAGAGTCAGGTAAGATCCTGGGAAAAGACCTGTGGGTTAGGGCCCACTGAAAAGATACACCGTTGAAATGATTTAAGAGAGAAAGCACCGGTTGAATTAAATGGCTTGAAAAGATAACAATCTCGAAAGAGCATGTAAGGATTGAGAATAGAAACGAATCTTCGAGATATCTTGAGCACTTCGGAACAATTAAATAGCAAGAAGTGGATGATTATGAGGTGCACCGGGATGAGAAGGTATTTGAATGAGGAAAAAGGGTATGATCCACAAGGCTTGGCTTGCATCCACCGGAGAAGAAAAAGAACGAAGAACGATGAACTAGAAGCTCCGTTAAAATCTTCATGAGAATCATCGGATAAGAATATTGATAGAAAAGAATGGAGAGACTTCAAAAGAAAAAAAGGATACTTGATTAAGACATCGGATTCCTTGAAGAAAACAAAGGGAGGGAGGGCGGGAAAAACAAAGGCAACATGGAGACGGGTGAAACAAACACCGTTGAGAAGAAGTGATAATTGATCTTACTGATGTTGAAATGATCAGATCCACTTGAAGAGAAAACACGTCGGTGAAAAGGATTGACAAAGCAATCTTGATGATCAAGAAGGATTGGTATCCACATCGGAGTATGAAAACACCATTTGGGGAAGGTATGGAATCAACATTTGACTTCGAAGCAACTCGAATACCACAACTCAAAACAAAACAAGGATTGGCTTGTAAAATAAGCCGGAACAAACATATGATAGAGATTTTGTCTGAAGTTTTAGTGGTGGGGCCTACACGGGCTCGATCGTACAGCACCATCATGTACAAGGCAGTGCACATGACATACGAAGCGTCCCCGAGTCGGCATAGCCAAGGACTGTTTAAGACACAATGAGACCACTATAAAATCGACCGTGAATAGGCAGACCACTAGACATCGAACCCCAATTTCATATCATACATCTGTCGGAAAGATATCCTAAGAGCTACTTGAATTCCCACCTATGAAACTCCCGAAATTTTCCGGTTATGCAATCAGGTGTTGGGGATACAGGGGAAGCATAATATCTCACCCAAACTAGCAAATCCTACATCCAGCTGTATCCATCCTTCAACACATAACCAAGAAACCTTCGGAAACCATCTACCTCAACCTTCGAAAAGCATCCGTTATACAAGTTATGGCGATACTCCTGAACTCCCGCCCCAGTACTGGGTGGCGTCGAGGTTATCTCACCAACGAACTGCATAAAAGAGATTTTTGATGTCGGCGTACTAAACTCAGGTATTCCAGAACTGCAACGATAAAATTATGATGACAACACCTCAGAGCTCAACTCCCCGGGACACTTCCACTAAACCCCTGACAGGAGGCACCAAGACAATGTTCTCATCATAAAACCATCGGGACGATTCCAAGATACCCGCGTGATCCTAAAAAAATTTAGTGAAATTTGAGAAGAGAAGAGTCAAAACTCTACATCAGGATGCCTTACCAGAGCGATGAGGACACTGGGAAGTAAAAGAATTCCTAAGCTCTCCGATATATAATTCCTAAATGACTCAAAACATTTTTCTAGACACAACTCGGCCTCTAAAAACGATCAAGCAATGGGGCTCCTAAGGTCGGGGAAGGCTCTGATTACCAACTTGTAACGGCGCCCTTGATGCGGCTATATCTCCCACGTGTCGAAGCACGACTTAGAGGCATAACCGCATTGAAAGCAATGTCGCAAGTGAGGTAATCTTCACACAACCCAAGTAATACAATAGGGGGAAAAGATACATAGTTGGCTTACAATCGCCACTTCACACAATTACATGAATAAAGCATTACATCATCCAAATACGCTCAAGGTCCGACTACGGAACCAAAATAAAAGAAGAACCCCAAATGCGACACGGTCCCTGATCGACCCCAACTGGGCTCCACTACTGATCAACTAGAACGAAACAACACAAAGGACAAGATCTTCATCGAGCTCCTCCTGAGCTTGGTTGCGTCATCTACTCGGACTCATCGGTACCTGCAAGCTGGTTTTGGAAGTATCTGTGGGCACGGCTTTCGAAAGTTCAAATCCCTGCAGGGTGTCCCAACTTAGCCCATGACAAGCTCTCACGGTCAACGAAGGAATAGACCTCCACCCGAGACATTCCGATCAGACTCGGTATCCCGGTACAACAAGACATTTCGACAGGGTAAAACTAAACCAGCAACACCGCCCGAATGTGCCGACAAATCCCGATAGGAGATGCACATATCTCTTTCTCAGGGCACACTCAGATGAGCGCTCCATACAACTAAAACCAAACCTCGAGTTTCCCCGAGGGGGCGCTGCACAGGACTCTAGTTCGGACCAACACTCAGAGGAGCACTGGCCCGGGGGGGTTAAAATAAAGATGACCCTCGGGCTCGCAAAAACCCAAGGGAAGGTGGTAGGTTGTTAGTGCAAATGGTAAAACCAATGTTGGGCATTGCTGGAAGACCTTTACTTAAGGTGAACTGTCAAGGGGTTCCCATTATAGCCCAACCGCGTGAGGAACGCAAAATCCGGGAACATAACACCGATATGACGGAAACTAGGGCGGCAAGAGTGGAACAAAATACCAGGCATAAGGCCGAGCCTTCCACCCTTTACCAAGTATATAGATGCATTAATTAAATAAGATATATTGTGATATCCCAACAAGTAAACAAATGTTCCAACAAGGAACGGTCTCCAATCTTCACCTGCAACTAGCAACGCTATAAGAGGGGCTGAGCAAAGCGGTAACATAGCCAATCAACGGTTTGCTAGGACATGGTGGGTTAGAGGTTTGACATGGCAATTTGGGAGGCTGACAAGCAAGTGGTAGGCATCGTAGCATTGGCATAGCAATAGAGCGAGCAAACTAGCATAGCAAAGATAGTAGTGATTTCGAGGGTGTGATCATCTTGCTTAAGATCCCGCAAGGAAGAAGAACGAGTCCATGAAGAAGATAAACGGAACGTAGACGAACGGATCCTCACAACATGACGTTACCGGAACCAACCCGAAGAAGCAATCCCCGGAAAAAAAGCACACAACATAGTAAACAACCAACACATCAACATGGCATGATGCACAATCGAGTATGATGCATGACCGGTTTAATGAAGCATGGCATGACAAAGTGCACAAACAATCCTACAAATTAAGTGGAGCTCAATATGCAACGAGTTGCATATTGATGGAACGCCACAACAAGTTATTTAGTTCGATCTCGTTTATGTACCCAACAATATTAAATGTTGATTAACATGGCAAGAGGTGAAGCAAAACAAAACTACCTATCTAGGCAAGTTTAAATGAGGCCGGAAGCAACGAACAACAATTCCGGAAAATCCTCATATGCATAATTTAAGGTTTGGCACTGTTATGCCCTAAACATTATTTTAGAGTTGTTAAACATGCAAGATGATGCCACCATGTTAAACTAGGCAAAATTCTACCCCATTTACATATAAAGTTTATTAAATTCGGAGTTACGGTTAATTAGTTATGAATTAAAACATTTTAACATGGCATAGGAGCAAATTTAATCAAACAGCATTTTTAACATTTCAAACATAGATGAAAGTTGGATATTATTAATCTACACAAAATTCTGAGCAAGTATCATATATAAATCATTTTAATCCGATGCACCATTTGTGAGTTATTAAATGCATGAACTAGGAGGACTAAACTGCAAAACTGCTGTCTCAGGATAAATAGGAAAAATCCCAGGCGCTGAAAAAAAACATCACGGGCCAAAACTGGAGCAGATTGGGCCAGCAGAAGAAAAAAATACTAAGGAACCGCGGGGGGGGGCAGCTCACCATGGGCTCTTGGCCCAGCTGGAGGGGAAGCAGGCCGAGGCGGGAGCTGGAGCCTGGCACGGCTGGGCTTGGAGGCGCGGCCCGTGCGGTAGGTCAACGGAGCCGGGGAGGGAGCGGCTGGATCGGGCTCCTCCCGATCCATGGCGGCAGCGGCGGTGGAAGACTCCGGCGAGGGCTGCGAAGGCCGGGGGCGCGCGGGAGGCGCCGGAAACGGGTAGATCGGCGGCGGGGCAACCGGATCTGGGGCGGAGGACGCTCAAGGACGACGGGGAGGCCGGGTTTGACGAGAGGGCGGCAGATCCGGCGAGACCCGTCCACTCCGGCGACGAGCACGAGGGCATGGGACTCCGGCGAGGACCCCTGGGGAGTACAGAGAGAGGGCGCTCATGTGAGAGAGAAGCAGAGAGGAAGATGAGGCTGGACGGCGGCACGGGTGACCTGGCGAAGCGGCTAGGTGAAGCTCCGGCGATGGCCGGCAAAGGGGCGGCGGCGGCGCGCAGATCCGGCAAGGCGAAGGCGAGCCGGGCGCGGTCGGGCGCTCCCGTGCGGCGGCGGCGAAACTGGGCCCGCGCGGGCCCCGGATGGGCTCCGCGGGCCGCCGCGGCGGTGGGACGGCGACGTCCACGTGTCGATCTCGGATTCGCCCGGGGCGGTGGCACGATCTCGTCCGGGACGGACATGTCCGGCGGGCGAGAGGGGAAGAGGATTAGGGTTTCATCCGCGAATTGATCCGAAATTTCGAGGAGGGGTGCTCTTTTATAGGTAGAGGGAGCTAGGAGAGTCCAAATGAGGTGCGGTTTTCGGCCACGCGATCGTGATCGAACGACCAAGATGATGGAGCAGAGTTAGGTGGGTTTTGGGCCAAAATGGAAGGGTGTTGGGCTGCAACACACACGAGGCCTTCTCGGTCCCTCGGTTAACCGTTGGAGTATCAAACGAAGTCCAAATGATACGAAACTTGACAGGCGGTCTACCGGTGGTAAACCAAGACCGCTTGGCAAGTCTCGGTCCAATCCAGAAATGTTTAAACCCCACACACAAAAGAAAGGTAGAAATGACCACCGGAGGAGAACGAAGCGCCGGAATGCAAAACGGACAACAGGGAAAATGCTCGGATGCAAGAGACGAACACGTATGCAAATGAAATGTGCATGATGACATGATATGAAATGCATGACACGCAAGCAATGACAAGGCAACAACAGCGAATAACTGAACGACACCTGGCACATCGGTCTCGGGGCGTTACAACCATACTCCTCGACAATATTGTAGAGGTGCTTAGGCGAAGCCCTGCGACAGTAGAACATCAAGATCGTCACCACGCCGTCGTGCTGACGGAACTCATCCCAGACACTTTGCTGGATAGAGTCCGGGGATCGTCATCGAGCTGAACGTGTGCTAAAACTCGGAGGTGCCGTAGTTTCGGTTCTTGATCGGTCGGGTCACGAAGACGTACGACTGCATCAACCGCGTTGTCATAACGCTTCCGCTGTCGGTCTACGAGGGTACGTAGACAACACTCTCCCCTCTCGTTGCTATGCATCACCATGATCTTCCGTGTGCGTAGGAATTTTTTTGAAATTACTACGTTCCCCAACAGGTTGAGGGCGTTGAGGATCCCTTCGTCCGTGCAATTATTGCAGAATACTGAAATTGCGTCCTCATCGCGGCAACCTTTAATCCTGTCATTGACAAGGAGGAATCTAGCCCAAAAGTGATGGACCGTTTTCTAAGGCTGCTGCCGTACGTACATGAGGTCGCATATATCCGGGGGACCGGAATTGCTTGGCGAATATTGTTTGTGGTGCGTTGGTGGCATTAAATCCGAACCCTGACCCACTGTTAGGTCCGGAGTTTGTAAAACTTCCGAGCTCATTAGTTCGGGCTCCGGGATGTCCAATGATTCGCTAGGCTTAACACCTGATTCTAAGTTCGGAGGACTGGGGTGTCACCCCGCAGACGGGTATCCGACTCTTCGAACTCGGAAATCCAAACATAGCTTGTTTTCAGCATAGGGGAAGGGTTGTTGTTGTTTTGCTCTTCTACGACCGCTATCTGATGGGTAACCGACGGAGATTTGATTTCTCTCTGATCGAGCTTAAGCCCAATCCGATCATAGTCTAAGGCGACCCCCAGGGTGGCGATGCGATCCAGGAGTTCGTTTAAAGACGACAAATCCGCTGGATCCATCCATTTGGAGTATTCGGGATCAACATGGAGACGATTTTCGATGACTTGGGAAGTCATCATCGGCTTAAGGGCCGAACGTGCGGCCATGGTAAAGCCGCCCAGCCAGAGGGTTTGGCCTGAGGCCAGGGTTCCTCCGGAAGTGATACTGACCTTGATAACAAGGCGAGCCATCAATCCCGCCTTCGACGCCACAGAGGAACTCTCAATGAAAGCACCAATGTCGGTGTCAAAACCGGTGGATCTCGGGTAGGGGGTCCCGAACTGTGCGTCTGAGGATCGAAGGTAACAGAAGACAGGGACACGAAGTTCACCCATGTTCAGGCCCTCTTGATGGAGGTAATACCCTACTTCCTACTTGATTATCTTGGATGAATATGGGGTTAGAAGAGTTGATCTACCTCGAGATCGTAATGGCTAAACCCTAGATGTCTAGCATGTATGATTATGATTTTGATTTCCTCTACGGACTAAAACCCTCCGGTTTATATAGCACCGGAGGGGCCTAGGGTTGTACAAAGTCGGTTTACAGAGAAAGGAATCTTTACATCCGAATGCTAAGCTTTCCATCCATGCAAAGGGGAGTCCCATCCAGACACGGGAGGAAGTCTTCTGTCTTGTTTCTTCACGGCCCATTAGTCCGGCCCACGTCACATAACCCGAACGGCCGAGGACCCCTTAATCCAGGACTCCCTCAGGGCCCCCGCCTCTATCAGTCGCGCGAGGAGGATGATGACCTGCAATCGCCGTCAGCCTAATGGACTTTGACTGGAGGCGTCCTTCGACGGTGGCGGGGGGAGAAATATCAGAGGGGGAATGGGTGACGGCTGCGCTAGGCTTACTCGGCTATTCCTTGTCCACCAGCTCTGATGGCAACAACGGCAGCATGATGGATGACCACCAGCCGTCGGCCGCCGATGCGTATGCCGCAGACAACCACCGAGACTCAAAGGGGCATCGAACAGCGAGGGAGTGGTGAACTCAGGCCGCTTCCTTAATTTTTTTTGGAAATGGAGGCGTACCCTCGGCCTCTGCATCATAATGATGCATGCAGCTCGCAAAGTAGCACAAAGTCGTCACAGTATTACAGCTCGCAAGTGGAGCGAAAGTAAAATAAAAGTTCAAGCTGACAATCACAACCGAAATGGCAAAATGAAGGATAAGCTCCCTAGAGTCCTATCTTGTTATGCAACCGCCATCCGAACCGGTGAATATAGCCCGTGCTACCATCTCCCACTGGTTGCACCCAATAACCAAAGGCTCCCTGGATTGCATATGAGTGAGTAAGGACCACGTATGGATCCATGCGGTAGCTTTGGAAGATAACCTGCAAGAAAGTTAAATTGTGTTGTCTATTAAATATCAAATCGTTCCTACAATTCCATATAGCCAATAGAAGCGCACATATTCCAATCCGAATATGAGCCACAATATTATGTTCAACCCCAATTAACCACATTCCAAACAACGATGCAATGTCAACTGGAGGATTAATGTTGAAGGCTATATGAATCGTTCTCCAAAGCAATTTAGTGAGTGGGCATTCAAGAAATAAATATTGTATTGTTTCATGATGATCACAAAAACAACATCGTGGACTACCTACCCAGCGCCTCTTGATTAAGTTGTCCGTGGTAAGAATTACTTGTTTTTGGACAAACCACATAAAGATTTTAATGCGCAAAGGAACCTTAATCTTCCAAATATGCAACGATCTCGATATTGGGCCAGAATTAATCAAATCCATATAGAAAGATTTTACCGTAAATATCCCATTATTAGCTAATTTCCATTGCATCGAATCCGGTTGGTCGGAGAGTTGAACATCTATCAATCTCCGAACCAAGTGCATCCATGATGTCCATCGCTCACCAACTAATGCTCGTATGAACTGAATATTTAAGGGAATAGTATGTAGAACTGTGCCTGCGTAATCCTCCTTACGTTGCACAATGTTATACAGGGTAGGATATTGTACGGCCAGGGGCGTCTCTCCTAACCACGTATCCTCTCAAAACCTTGTTGACATCCCATTGCCAACCAGGAATTTGAATCTACGACAGAACAGATCCTTTGTTCTCATAAGCCCTTTGCAGAATGGCGAGTCAGTTGGTCTCATGGTAACCTAAGCGAGTGTTTTCGACCGTAGATACTTATTACGCAAAATCTGTGCCCACATGCCCTCCGGCTCTGTCTCTAACCTGTAGAGCCATTTGCTCATAAGGCACTTGTTCTTGATTTCTAAGTTCTCAATACCGAGACTGCCTTGGTCTTTTGGTCGGCAAAGGATATCCCATCGCGCGAGACGGTATTTCCTCTTGGCCTCATCGGACTGCCAGAAGAACCGAGATCTGAAGAAATCGAGTCGTTTCCATACCCCTTTCGGAATTTCGAAGAACGATAGTAGGAATTGAAGGAAATATGTCCTAGAGGCAATAATAAAGTTATTATTTATTTCCTCATATCATGATAAATGTTTATTATTCATGCTAGAATTGTATTAACCGGAAACATAATACATGTGTGAATAGATAGACAAACATAGTGTCACTAGTATCCCTCTACTTGACTAGCTCGCTAATCGAAGATGGTTGAGTTTCCTAGCCATGGACATGAGTTTTCATTTGATTAACGGGATCACATAATTAGGAGAATGATGTGATTGACTTGACCCATTCTGTTAGCTTAGCACTTGATCGTTTAATATGTTGCTATTGCTTTCTTCATGACTTATACATGTTCCCATGACTATGTTATTATGCAACTTCCGTTTACCGGAGGAACACTTTGTGTGCTACCAAAAGTCACAATGTAACTGGGTGATTATAAAGGTGCTCTACAGGTGTCTCCAAAGGTACTTGTTGAGTTGGCGAATTTCGAGATTAGGATTTGTCACTCCGATTGTCGGAGAGGTACCTTTGGGCCCTCTCGGTAATGCACATCACTATAAGCCTTGCAAGCAATGTTACTAATGAGTTAGTTGCGGGATGATGCATTACATAACGAGTAAAGAGACTTTCCGGTAATGATATTGAACTAGGTATTGAGATACGGACGATCGAATCTCGGGCAAGTAACATACCGATGACAAAGGGAACAACGTATATTGTTATGCGGTTTGACCGATAAAGATCTTCGTAGAATATGTGGGAGATAATATGAGCATCCAGGTTCCGCTATTGGTTATTGACCGGAGACGTGTCTCATCATGTCTACATAGTTCTCGAACCCGTAGGGTCCGCACGCTTAAAGTTTGGTGACGATCGGTATTACGAGTTTTTGTGTTTTGATGTACCGAAGGTAGTTCGGTGTTCCGGATATTATCACGGACATGACGAGGAGTCTCGAAATGGTTGAGACGTAAAGATCTATATATTGGATGACTATGTTCTGACACCGGAAGTGTTTCGGGAGGTTTCAGACATTTACGGGAGTACCGGGGGGTTACCGGAACCCCCCGGGGAGTATATTGGGCCTAATGGGCCTTAGTGGGAGAAGAGGAGGGGCGGCCAGGGCAGTCGCGTGCCCCCTCCCCCTCTAGTCTGAATTGGACAAGGAGGGGGGCAGCGCCCCCCTTTTTCCTTCTCCTCCTCTCTCCCTTCCTTCCCTTCTCCTACTCCAACAAGGAAAGGAGGAGTCCTACCTCCGGTGGGAGTAGGACTCTCCCCTTGGCGCGCCCTCCTTGGCTGGCCGCCTCTCCCCCCTTACTCCTTTATATACGGGGGCAGGGGGAACCTCTAGACACACAAGTTGATCTGTTGATCTCTCCCATCCGTGTGCGGTGCCCCCCTCCACCATATTCCACCTCGGTCATATCGTAGCGGTTCTTAGGCGAAGCCCTGCGTCGGTAGCATCATCATCACCGTCATCACGCCGTCGTGCTGACGGAACTCTCCTGTGAAGCTCTTCTGGATCGGAGTTCGCGGGACGTCATCGAGCTGAACGTGTGCTGAACTTGGAGGTGCCGTACGTTCGGTACTTGGATCGGTCGGATTGTGAAGACGTACGACTACATCAACTGCGTTGTGCTAACGCTTCCGCTTTCGGTCTACGAGGGTACGTGGACAACACTCTTTCCTCTCGTTGCTATGCATCACCATGATCTTGCGTGTTCGTAGGATTTTTTTTGAAATTACTATGTTCCCCAACAGTGGCATCCGAGCCAGGTTTATGCATAGATTTTATATGCACGAGTAGAACACAAGTGAGTTGTGGGCGATACAAGTCATACTGCTTACCAGCATTTCATACTTTGGTTCGGCGGTATTGTGGGATGAAGCGGCCCAGACCGAAATTACGCGTACACTTACGCAAGACTGGTTCTACCGACGTGCTTTGCACACAGGTGGCTGGCGGGTGTCTGTTTCTCCAACTTTAGTTGAACCGAGTGTGGCTACGCCCAGTCCTTGCGAAGGTTAAAACAACACTAACTTGACGAAATATCGTTGTGGTTTTGATGCGTAGGTAAGAACGGTTCTTGCTAAGCCCATAGCAGCCACATAAAACTTGCAACAACAAAGTAGAGGACGTCTAACTTGTTTTTGCAGGGCATGTTGTGATGTGATATGGTCAAGACATGATGCTAAACTTTATTGTATGAGATGATCATGTTTTGTAACCGAGTTATCGGCAACTGGCAGGAGCCATATGGTTGTCGCTTTATTGTATGCAATGCAATCGCCCTGTAATTGCTTTACTTTATCACTAAGCGGTAGCGATAGTCGTAGAAGCAATAGTTGGCAAGACGACAACGATGCTACGATGGAGGTCAAGGTGTCGCGCCGGTGGCGATGGTGATCATGACGGTGCTTTGGAGATGGAGATCAAAGGCACAAGATGATGATGGCCATATCATATCACTTATATTGATTGCATGTGATGTTTATCTTTTATGCATCTTATTTTGCTTTGATTGTCGGTAGCATTATAAGATGATCTCTCACTAAATTTCAAGATAAAAGTGTTCTCCTTGAGTATGCACCGTTGCCAAAGTTCGTTGTGCCGAGACACCACGTGATGATCGGGTGAGATAAGCTCTACGTTCATCTACAACAGGTGCAAGCCAGTTTTGCACATGCAGAATACTCGGGTTAAACTTGAAGAGCCTAGCATATGAAGATATGGCCTCGGAACACTGAGACCGAAAGGTCGAGCGTGAATCATATAATAGATATGATCAACATAGTGATGTTCATGATTGAAAACTACTCCATCTCACGTGATTATCAGACATGCTTTAGTTGATTTGGATCACGTGATCACTTAGATGATTAGAGGGATGTCTATCTAAGTGGGAGTTCTTAACTAATATGATTAATTGAACTTAAATTTATCATGAACTTAGTACCTGATAGTATTTTGCTTGTCTATGTTGTTGTAGATAGATGGCCCGTGCTGTTATTCCATTGAATTTTAATGCGTTCCTTGAGAAAGCAAAGTTGAAATATGATGGTAGCAATTACACGAACTGGGTCCATAACTTGAAGATTATCCTCATTGCTGCATAGAAGAATTACGTCTTGGAAGCACCGCTGGGTGCTGGGCCTGCTGCAGATGCTGCTCATGACGTTAAGAACGTCTGGCAGATTAAAGCTGATGACTACTCGATAGTTCAGTGTGCCATGCTTTACGGCTTAGAACCAGGACTTCAATGACGTTTTGAACGACATGGAGCATATGAGATGTTCCAGGAGTTGAAGTTAATATTTCAAGAAAATGCCCGGATTGAGAGATATGAAGTCTCCGATAAGTTCTACAGCTGCAAGATGGAGGAGAATAGTTCTGTCAGTGAACATATACTCAAAATGTCTGGGTATAGCAATAACTTGATTCAACTGGGAGTTAATATTCCGGATGATAGTGTCATTGACAGAATTCTTCAATCACTTCCACCAAGCTACAAGAGCTTCGTGATGAACTATAATATGCAAGGGATGGATAAGACAATTCCCGAGCTCTTCGCAATGCTAATGGCTGCGGAGGTAGAAATCAAGGAGCATCAAGTGTTGATGGTTAACAAGCCCACCAGTTTCAAGAAAAAGGGTAAAGGAAAGAAGAAGGGGAACTTCAAGAAGAACGGCAAACAAGTTGCTGCTCAGGAGAAGAAACCCAAGTCTGGACCTAAGCCTGAGACTGAGTGCTTCTACTGCAAGCAGACTGGTCAATGGAAGCGAAACTGCCACAAGTATTTCGCGGATAAGAAGGATGGCAAGGTGAACAAAGGTATATGTGATATACATGTTATTGATGTGTACCTTACTAGAGCTTTAAGTGGCACCTAGGTATTTGATACTGGTTCTGTTGCTAATATTTGCAACTCGAAACAGGGACTACGGATTAAGCAAAGACTGGCTAAGGACGAGGTGACGATGCGCGTGGGAAATGGTTCCAAAGTCGATGTGTTCGCCGTCGGCACGCTACCTCTACATCTACCTTCGGGATTAGTTTTAGACCTAAATAATTGTTATTTGGTGCCAACGTTGAGCATGAACATTATATCTGGATCTTGTTTGATGCAAGACGGTTATTCATTTAAATCTGAGAATAATGGTTGTTCTACTTATATGAGTAATATCTTTTATGGTCATGCACCCTTCAAGAGTGGTCTATTTTTGTTGAATCTCGATAGTAGTGATACATATATTCATAATGTTGAAGCCAAAAGATGCAGAGTTGATAATGATAGTGCAACTTATTTGTGGCACTGCCGTTTGGGTCATATTGGTGTAAAGCGCATGAAGAAACTCCATACTGATGGACTTTTGGAATCACTTGATTATGAATCACTTGGTACTTGCAAACCATGTCTTATGGGCAAGATGACTAAAACGCCGTTCTCCGGAACAATGGAGCGAGCAACAGATTTGTTGGAGATCATACATACTGATGTATGTGGTCCGATGAATATTGAGGCTCGCGGCGGGTATCGTTATTTTCTCACCTTCACAGATGATTTGAGTAGATCTGGGTATATCTACTTAATGAAACATAAGTCTGAAACATTTGAAAAGTTCAAAGAATTTCAGAGTGAAGTGGAAAATCATCGTAACAAGAAAATAAAATTTCTACGATCTGATCATGGAGGAGAATATTTGAGTTACGAGTTTGGTCTACATTTGAAACAATGCAGAATAGTTTCACAACTCACGCCACCTGGAACACTTCAGCGTAATGGTGTGTCCGAACTTCGTAATCGTACTTTACTAGATATGGTGCGATATATGATGTCTCTTACTGATTTACCGCTATCGTTTTGGGTTATGCTTTAGAGACGGCTGCATTCACGTTAAATAGGGCACATCGAAATCCGTTGAGACGACGCCTTATGAACTGTGGTTTGGCAAGAAACCAAAGTTTTCGTTTCTTAAAGTTTGGGGGCTGCGATGCTTATGTGAAAAAGCTTCAACCTGATAGGCTCAAACCCAAATTGGAGAAATGTGTCTTCATAGGATACCCAAAAGAAACTGTTGGGTACACCTTCTATCACAGATCCGAAGGCAAGACATTCGTTGCTAAGAATGGATCCTTTCTAGAGAAGGAACTTCTCTTGAAAGAAGTGAGTGGGAGGAAAGTAGAACTTGATGAGGTAACTGTACCTGCTCCCTTATTGGAAAGTAGTTCATCACAGAAATCTATTTCTGTGACTCCTACACCAATTAGTGAGGAAGCTAATGATGATGATCATATAACTTCAGATCAAGTTACTACCGAACCTCATAGGTCAACCGGAGTAAGATCCGCGGCAGAGTGGTATGGTAATCCTATTCTATAGGTCATGTTACTTGACCAAGGCGAACCTACGAACTATGAAGAAGCGATGGTGAGCCCAGATTCCGCAAAATGGCTTGAGGCCATGAAATCTGAGATGGGATCCATGTATGAGAACAAAGTGTGAACTTTGGTTGACTTGCCCAATGATCGGCAAGCCATAGAGAATAAATGGATCTTCAAGAAGAAGACTGACGCTGACGGTAATGTTACTGTTTACAAAGCTTGACTTGTTGCAAAAGGTTTTCGACAAGTTCAAGGAGTTGACTATGATGAGACTTTCTCACCCGTAGCGATGCTTAAGTCTATCCGAATCATGTTAGCAATTGCCACATTTTATGATTATGAAATTTGGAAAATGGATGCCAAAAACTGCATTCCTGAATGGATTTCTGGAAGAAGAGTTGTATATGATCCAACCGGAAGGTTTTGTCGATCCAAAGGGAGCTAACAAAGTGTGCAAGCTCCAGCGACCCATTTATGGACTGGTGCAAGCCTCTCGGAGTTGAAATAAACATTTTGATAGTGTGATCAAAGCATATGGTTTTATACAGACTTTTGGAGAAGTCTGTATTTACAAGAAAGTGAGTGGGAGCTCTGTAGCATTTCTAATATTATATGTGGATGACATAATACTGATTGGAAATGATATAGAATTTCGGGATAGCATAAAAGGATACTTGAATAAGAGTTTTTCCATGAAAGACCTCGATGAAGCTGCTTACATGTTGGGCATCAAGACACTTGATAGGACATTCACAAAGCACATGCCTTGACAAAGTTTTGAAAAAGTTCAAAATGGACCGAGCAAAGAAAGGGTTCTTGCCTGTGTTACAAGGTGTGAAGTTGAGTCAGACTCAATGCCCGACCACTGCAGAAGATAGAGAGAAAATGAAAGATGTTCCCTATGCTTCAGCCATAGGCTCTATCATGTATGCAATGTTGTGTACCAGACCTGATGTGTGCCTTGCTATTAGCTTAGCAGGGAGGTACCAAAGTAATCCAGGAGTGGATCACTGGACAGCGGTCAAGAACATCCTGAAATACCTGAAAAGGACTAAGGATATGTTTCTTGTTTATGGATGTGACAAAGAGCTAGTCGTAAATGGTTACATCGATGCAAGCTTTGACACTGATCCGGACGATTCTAAGTCGCAAACCGGATACGTGTTTACATTGAATGGTGAAGCTGTCAGTTGGTGCAGTTCTAAACAAAGCGTCGTGGCGGGATCTACGTGTGAAGCGGAGAACATAGTTGCTTCGGAAGCAGCAAATGAAGGAGTCTGGATGAAGGAGTTCATATCTGATCTAGGTGTCATACCTAGTGCATCGGGTCCAATAAAAATCTTTTGTGAGAATACTGGTGCAATTGCCTTGGTAAAGGAATCCAAATTTCACAAGAGAACCAAGCACATCAAGAGACGCTTCAATTCCATCCGGGACCAACTCCAGGTGGGAGACATAGAGATTTGCAAGATACATACGGATCTGAATGTTGCAGACCCGTTGACTAAGCCTCTTCCACGAGCAAAACATGATCAGCACCAAAACTCCATGGGTGTTAGAATCATTACTGTGTAATCTAGATTATTGACTCTAGTGCAAGTGTGAGACTGAAGGAAATATGCCCTAGAGGCAATAATAAAGTTATTATTTATTTCCTCATATCATGATAAATGTTTATTATTCATGCTAGAATTGTATTAACCGGAAACATAATACATGTGTGAATACATAGGCAAACATAGTGTCACTAGTATGCCTCTACTTGACTAGCTCGTTAATCGAAGATGGTTGAGTTTCCTAGCCATGGACATGAGTTGTCATTTGATTAACGGGATCACATCATTAGGAGAATGATGTGATTGACTTGGCCCATTCCGTTAGCTTAGCACTTGATCGTTTAGTATGTTGCTATTGCTTTCTTCATGACTTATACATGTTCCTATGGCTATGAGATTATGCAACTCCGGTTTACCGGAGGAACACTTTGTGTGCTACCAAACGTCACAACGTAACTGGGTGATTATAAAGGTGCTCTACAGGTGTCTCCGAAGGTACTTGTTGAGTTGGCGTGTTTCGAGATTAGGATTTGTCACTCCGATTGTTGGAGAGGTATCATTGGGCCCTCTCGGTAATGCACATCACTATAGGCCTTCCAAGCAATGTGACTAATGAGTTAGTTGCGGGATGATGCATTACATAACGAGTAAAGAGACTTGCCGTTAATGAGATTGAACTAGGTATTGAGATACCGACGATCGAATCTCGGGCAAGTAACATACCAATGACAAAGGGAACAACGTATGTTGTTATGCGGTTTGACCGATAAAGATCTTCGTAGAATATGTGGGAGCCAATATGAGCATCCAGGTTCCGCTATTGGTTATTGACCAGAGACGTGTCTCGGTCATGTCTACATAGTTCTTGAACCCGTAGGGTCCGCAAGCTTAAAGTTTGGTGACGATCGGTATTATGAGTTTTTGTGTTTTGATGTACCGAAGGTAGTTCGGAGTCCCGGATATGATCACGTTCATGACAAGGAGTCTCGAAATGGTCGAGACGTAAAGATCGATATATTGGATGACTATGTTCGGACACCGGAAGTGTTTCGGGAGGTTTTGGACATTTACGGGAGTACCGGGGGGTTACCGGAACCCCGCAGGGAGTATATTGGGCCTAATGGGCCTTAGTGGGAGAAGAGGAGGGGCGGCCAGGGCAGCCACGCGCCCCCTCCCCCTCTAGTCCGAATCTGACAAGAAGGGGGGGGTGGCGCCCCCCTTTTTCCTTCTCCTCCTCTCTCCCTTCCTTCTCTTCTCCTACTCCAACAAGGAAAGGAGGAGTCTTACTCCCGGTGGGAGTAGGACTCCCCCCTTGGCGCGCCCTCCTTGGCTGGCCGCCTCTCCCCCCTTGCTCCTTTATATACGGGGGCAGGGGGGCACCTCTAGGCACACAAGTTGATCTGTTGATCTCTCCCAGTCGTGTGCGGTGCCCCCTCCACCATATTCCACCTCGGTCATATCGTAGCAGTGGCGAAGCCCTGCGTCAGTAGCATCATCATCACCGTCTTCACGCCGTCGTGCTGACGGAACTCTCCCGTGAAGCTCTGCTGGATCGGAGTTCGCGGGACGTCATCGAGCTGAAAGTGTGCTGAACTCGGAGGTGCCGTACGTTCGGTACTTGGATCGGTCGGATCGTGAAGACGTACGACTACATCAACCGCGTTGTGCCAACGCTTCCGCTTTCGGTCTATGAGGGTACGTGGACAACACTCTTCCCTCTCGTTTCTATGCATCACCATGATCTTGCGTGTTTGTAGGATTATTTTTTTGAAATTACTACGTTCCCCAACAGGAACATCGGCATACTAGTCAGTACCGAGTTTATCAGCACTAGCCGACCTCCATAAGACATAAGCTTGCCCTTCCAACAGCTAAGCTTTTTTTTTCTAATCGATCTTTGATACATTTCCATTCTTTATTGGATAACTTATGGTGGTAAATCGGTATGCCCAAATAACTAAATGGTAAAGAACCCAATTCACATCCAAACAATTGTCTATAAGTGTCTTGTTCGTCTTTGGCCCTCCCAAAGCAGAACTACTCACTCTTGTGAAAGTTTATCTTTAAACCCGACAATTGTTCGAAGAGACATAAGATAAGTTTCATATGTTTACCTTTAAGTTTCCTTATGTTTAATTAGGTTAAATTTAAACTGTTCCGGCCCTTTTGTATGAACTATATGGATGTCCGACGTCGAAACCGCTAAATATTATGACGTAGTTTGCATGTGTGTGTATAAAAAAGAGTGAGCAAATTTAAGGTTTGGGATTGTAGACGGAGGAAAATGGCAACTGTCTGGGGCACTGCATCCGGACGTGCCCGCGAATATTATGACGTAGTTTACACATCCGGTTGTAGATGCTCTAAGCAAGCCAATCAAGCCTCCCTGCCTGCTGGAGTGAATTCGTAGTTTGCTGTTGTCTGTTAATAGGCCGGCTTCGATCCGGCAGTCCGTGTCAACCACTTATGCTGTCAAATGGATGCCACGTGAAGGCGTTACTATCTGAATAGGAGGGCAATTTGTTTTGTACTGAAGATGGATGCTTCCCATTGCCGTGCTTGACCCACACAAGTCTTCCTGTTCTAACTACAGCTTCTGCGCAAAATAATAATAATAATAATAATATACTACAGCTGGCCTGTAGTACGCCACTCTTGTATTTTCCTTATTCAAATTACGACTGTTGTGATTAACTAGATCTGTTCGCTCTGCTCTCAAAACTATATATAATTCTCAATTATTCATATGTTTCCTATGTTAAGCATCGGTGGTACGAACGTACTAGTACATTGTTAAAATGAATCGATCCATTTGTAAGCCACAACAAGGGTTGGAAGTTTAATTTGTCTAATGTACACGTTTTCACTCAGTTGACTTGAAGGAAAGGAAGAAAGTTGACGATTAAAAATAAAAAACTTGACCTACAATGGCTACTGCGATGTGTAACTGGATGAAGGTACCTCCTTGTTTCACAATCCTATTTATATGCTTACATGTGTGTTCCAGTAACCTCCGTATGATCATGTTTAGGGAAATTGTATTTGCGCAATCGTTGTCAATTTTTTGTGTACATTGCAGCTTCTGTTGTCAATTTTTTTCTTCAAAAAGGAAGAAACGATATGTTGGCTTTTTGGAAAATAAACAGTAAACACTGGCCGAGCAACTACTTAGATGGCCAATGTACGTGGAAGACACGTCTACCAGGGACCGATCGACACGTACACCCATCATAATTATTTTCTGGATTCCAAACAAGTGACCACCATAAAATACGACAAGATAGTAGTACTAGGTTGCCCTTGGATCAATGCGAGATTCAGGGTCAATTTGGAATTTTTGGCAAGCTTGGCCACAGGTGTCCATGTCAAGTCTAAGTCGATACTTTGGACCAAAAGTTTTCTTTGAGGCATGACAGAGATGGAGGCACCGAAAGCGGTCCACTCTTGGATGTCTCTAAGACAATTCTTGGCTGAGGCGTTGTTCCTTGTACACACATTGAAAGCTTTGAGGGTATATATGCATAGTCGATTAAGTAATTAAGTAGAAAAAATTGCATCAAATTCATATCAACAACGAATGGTGTAAATGTCCATAAGATGTTAATTTTCAGCCAATTGAATAAAAATTTAACTATCAATCGCACTAGCTAGGTTTAGTATGATGAACATTGAAGTTGTTTCTTAGGGTCCAGCGAGCAGATTGCCAATTGCTATCACCCTGTAAGTCTCCAATAAAAATCAGCGAGCAGTTTGCCAATTGCTATCACCCTGTAAGTCTCCAATAAAAATCAATAGTGCCTATCAATCCATCATTTTCCATCCCCACAAAAAAGGGGCCATGAATTTCCAACTTGCCAACACATGCATGTGCTCCGGGAATAATCAACTTTCCGTTATGGCGCCAATAACACATGTCACGTTCCATGGCCCTAATTTTCTTACTTGATGTAACTTCCTGCTTGTCGCCTTACCAACAAAGGGAGATATTCCAATGTGGAATATTTTTCTCTCCACCACACAGATGACCGAGTCCTCCCCACCTTTGGTCTCCACAACCACTAAATTATAATGGCCAGTACATGCTAGCAATGGAGAGCTCTATTCTGAGTGAGCAACAATGGCACAACTTTTGGTGAGCGCGTCCACGGGGGCAATGGGTTCTCTCATAGGAAAGTTGGGCACCATGTTGAGTGATGAATACAAGCTGCTCAAGGGTGCTCGCGATGACATCAAGTTCCTCAAGGATGAGCTAGAAGCCATGCATGCATTCCTCCTCATGATGGCAGACGTGGAGAATCCTGACCCACAAGCTAAGCTTCGTGCTGATACCGCGTGAGAGATGTCATACGAAATTGAGGACAACATCGACAAGTTCATGATACTTGTTGAGCATGATTCCAGTTCCAAATCTGATGGCTTTGGGAAGCTTTTCAACAAAAGTATGCAACATATAGCCGATATCAAGGCCCGTCATAAGATCGCGAAAGACCTTAAAGACATCAAGTGCCAAGTCAAGGAGGTTAGCGAGAGATATGCCAGGTACATGTTAAATGGTCGGTAGATGGGCTTTTGCCTTCATCGTGCTCCCAGATTTTTGCATTGCAGCCCTATATATTTCAACATCATCTTTTGCTATTTGTAAGATATATATAATTTTTCCCAACAAATTTCATTACTTATCTACCCTTGTACCAAATTTGTTGGTGTGCAATTGAAGGTACAAGATTGACGAGTCTACAAGGACTAGAAATGACAAGGTTGACCCCCGACTCCGCGCCATCTATAAAAATGCAGCAGATCTTCTTGGTGTCGATGGGCCAAGAGATGAGCTTGTGAAGTGGCTGAGCAACCATGAGGGTGAATCAACACATAAACAAAAAGTTGTCTCTATTGTCGGATATGGAGGGCTAGGCAAGACTACCCTTGCCAAACAAGTCTATGATGAACATGGGCCAAACTTTGAATGTCAGGCTTTTGTATCAATTTCACGTAGTCCTGATCTGAAGAACATCTTGAGTTCTATATTATCTCAAGTCCGGAACCAAGATTATACTCATGCTGTCTTAGGGGATCTACAATTCATCATCAACCAGATCAGAGTTTTTCTAAAATATAAAAGGTATGTAACGACTCTACTGTACACATAACTTTTAATTTCAAGAATCCTAGTTGCGTCACTGTTTCATAATGGCCAAATGATTTAGTTGCTACAAGTTGTCGAATCTTTATTTTTTGTTCAATTGTACAACTTTATTTTCTTGTCAGACTATGTCTTGCTTAACCTTTTTTTACCATTCATGTTGATAACTAAGACCATGTACAATGGTAGATACTTGCACTACCAGAAACTGAAATATTTTTTATGCATCATCACTATTCCCGCCAATCCCGGACTATAGTCCTGTGGGCCAGCCCAAAACGAATACGGATAATTTAATCGGTGTCGTTGCTTGCTCAGGGACTTCCTATTTGCCGCTAGTTGCGGAAAAGTGCCGGCGTTTCGCACAGGGAGCCGCTAACCTGGGCCGGCCCATGCTGTCTTAGGGGATCTACAATTCATCATCAACCAGATCAGAGTTTTCCTAAAATATAAAAGGTATGTAACGACTCTACTGTACACATAACTTTTAATTTCAAGAATCCTAGTTGCGTCACTGTTTCATAATGGCCAAATGATTTAGTTGCTACAAGTTGTCGAATCTTTATTTTTTGTTCAATTGTACAACTTTATTTTCTTGTCAGACTATGTCTTGCTTAACCTTTTTTTACCATTCATGTTGATAACTAAGACCATGTACAATGGTAGATACTTGCACTACCAGAAACTGAAATATTTTTTATGCATCATCACTATTCCCGCCAATCCCGGACTATAGTCCTGTGGGCCAGCCCCAAAACGAATACGGATAATTTAATCGGTGTCGTTGCTTGCTCAGGGACTTCCTATTTGCCGCTAGTTGCGGAAAAGTGCCGGCGTTTCGCACAGGGAGCCGCTAACCTGGGCCGGCCCATGCTGTCTTAGGGGATCTACAATTCATCATCAACCAGATCAGAGTTTTCCTAAAATATAAAAGTATGTAACGACTCTACTGTACACATAACTTTTAATTTCAAGAATCCTAGTTGCGTCACTGTTTCATAATGGCCAAATGATTTAGTTGCTACAAGTTGTCGAATCTTTATTTTTTGTTCAATTGTACAACTTTATTTTCTTGTCAGACTATGTCTTGCTTAACCTTTTTTTACCATTCATGTTGATAACTAAGACCATGTACAATGGTAGGTACTTGCACTACCAGAAACTGAAATATTTTTTATGCATCATCACTATTCCCGCCAATCCCGGACTATAGTCCTGTGGGCCAGCCCAAAACGAATACGGATAATTTTATCGGTGCCGTTGCTTGCTCAGGGACTTCCTATTTGCCGCTAGTTGCGGCAAAGTGCCGGCGTTTCGCACAGGGAGCCGCTAACCTGGGCCGGCCCATGCTGTCTTAGGGGATCTACAATTCATCATCAACCAGATCAGAGTTTTCCTAAAATATAAAAGGTATGTAACGACTCTACTGTACACATAACTTTTAATTTCAAGAATCCTAGTTGCGTCACTGTTTCATAATGGCCAAATGATTTAGTTGCTACAAGTTGTCGAATCTTTATTTTTTGTTCAATTGTACAACTTTATTTTCTTGTCAGACTATGTCTTGCTTAACCTTTTTTTACCATTCATGTTGATAACTAAGACCATGTACAATGGTAGATACTTGCACTACCAGAAACTGAAATATTTTTTATGCATCATCACTATTACCCGCCAATCCCGGACTATAGTCCTGTGGGCCAGCCCAAAACGAATACGGATAATTTAATCGGTGTCGTTGCTTGCTCAGGGACTTCCTATTTGCCGCTAGTTGCGGCAAAGTGCCGGCGTTTCGCACAGGGAGCCGCTAACCTGGGCCGGCCCATGCTGTCTTAGGGGATCTACAATTCATCATCAACCAGATCAGAGTTTTCCTAAAATATAAAAGGTATGTAACGACTCTACTGTACACATAACTTTTAATTTCAAGAATCCTAGTTGCGTCACTGTTTCATAATGGCCAAATGATTTAGTTGCTACAAGTTGTCGAATCTTTATTTTTTGTTCAATTGTACAACTTTATTTTCTTGTCAGACTATGTCTTGCTTAACCTTTTTTTACCATTCATGTTGATAACTAAGACCATGTACAATGGTAGGTACTTGCACTACCAGAAACTGAAATATTTTTTATGCATCATCACTATTCCCTCCAATCCCGGACTATAGTCCTGTGGGCCAGCCCAAAACGAATACAGATAATTTTATCGGTGCCGTTGCTTGCTCAGGGACTTCCTATTTGCCGCTAGTTGCGGCAAAGTGCCGGCGTTTCGCACAGGGAGCCGCTAACCTGGGCCGGCCCATGCTGTCTTAGGGGTCTACAATTCATCATCAACCAGATCAGAGTTTTCCTAAAATATAAAAGGTATGTAACGACTCTACTGTACACATAACTTTTAATTTCAAGAATCCTAGTTGCGTCACTGTTTCATAATGGCCAAATGATTTAGTTGCTACAAGTTGTCGAATCTTTATTTTTTGTTCAATTGTACAACTTTATTTTCTTGTCAGACTATGTCTTGCTTAACCTTTTTTTACCATTCATGTTGATAACTAAGACCATGTACAATGGTAGATACTTGCACTACCAGAAACTGAAATATTTTTTATGCATCATCACTATACCCGCCAATCCCGGACTATAGTCCTGTGGGCCAGCCCAAAACGAATACGGATAATTTTAATCTGTGTCGTTGCTTGCTCAGGGACTTCCTATTTGCCGCTAGTTGCGGCAAAGTGCCGGCGTTTCGCACAGGGAGCCGCTAACCTGGGCCGGCCCATGCTGTCTTAGGGGATCTACAATTCATCATCAACCAGATCAGAGTTTTCCTAAAATATAAAAGGTATGTAACGACTCTACTGTACACATAACTTTTAATTTCAAGAACCTAGTTGCGTCACTGTTTCATAATGGCCAAATGATTTAGTTGCTACAAGTTGTCGAATCTTTATTTTTTGTTCAATTGTACAACTTTATTTTCTTGTCAGACTATGTCTTGCTTAACCTTTTTTTACCATTCATGTTGATAACTAAGACCATGTACAATGTAGATACTTGCACTACCAGAAACTGAAATATTTTTTATGCATCATCACTATTCCCGCCAATCCCGGACTATAGTCCTGTGGGCCAGCCCAAAACGAATACGGATAATTTAATCTGTGTCGTTGCTTGCTCAGGGACTTCCTATTTGCCGCTAGTTGCGGCAAAGTGCCGGCGTTTCGCACAGGGAGCCGCTAACCTGGGCCGGCCCATGCTGTCTTAGGGGTCTACAATTCATCATCAACCAGATCAGAGTTTTCCTAAAATATAAAAGCTATGTAACGACTCTACTGTACACATAACTTTTAATTTCAAGAATCCTAGTTGCGTCACTGTTTCATAATGGCCAAATGATTTAGTTGCTACAAGTTGTCGAATCTTTATTTTTTGTTCAATTGTACAACTTTATTTTCTTGTCAGACTATGTCTTGCTTAACCTTTTTTTACCATTCATGTTGATAACTAAGACCATGTACAATGGTAGGTACTTGCACTACCAGAAACTGAAATATTTTTTATGGCATCATCACTATTCCCTCCAATCCCGGACTATAGTCCTGTGGGCCAGCCCAAAACGAATACGGATAATTTTATCGGTGTCGTTGCTTGCTCAGGGACTTCCTATTTGCCGCTAGTTGCGGCAAAGTGCCGGCGTTTCGCACAGGGAGCCGCTAACCTGGGCCGGCCCATGCTGTCTTAGGGGATCTACAATTCATCATCAACCAGATCAGAGTTTTCCTAAAATATAAAAGGTATGTAACGACTCTACTGTACACATAACTTTTAATTTCAAGAATCCTAGTTGCGTCACTGTTTCATAATGGCCAAATGATTTAGTTGCTACAAGTTGTCGAATCTTTATTTTTTGTTCAATTGTACAACTTTATTTTCTTGTCAGACTATGTCTTGCTTAACCTTTTTTTACCATTCATGTTGATAACTAAGACCATGTACAATGGTAGGTACTTGCACTACCAGAAACTGAAATATTTTTTATGCATCATCACTATTCCCTGCCAATCCCGGACTATAGTCCTGTGGGCCAGCCCAAAACGAAATACGGATAATTTAATCGGTGCTCGTTGCTTGCTCAGGGACTTCCTATTTGCCGCTAGTTGCGGGCAAAAGTGCCGGCATTTCGCACAGGGAGCCGCTAACCTGGGCCGGCCCATGCTGTCTTAGGGGATCTACAATTCATCATCAACCAGATCAGAGTTTTCCTAAAATATAAAAGGTATGTAACGACTCTACTGTACACATAACTTTTAATTTCAAGAAACCTAGTTGCGTCACTGTTTCATAATGGCCAAATGATTTAGTTGCTACAAGTTGTCGAATCTTTATTTTTTGTTCAATTGTACAACTTTATTTTCTTGTCAGACTATGTCTTGCTTAACCTTTTTTTACCATTCATGTTGATAACTAAGACCATGTACAATGGTAGGTACTTGCACTACCAGAAACTGAAATATTTTTTATGCATCATCACTATTCCCGCCAATCCCGGACTATAGTCCTGTGGGCCAGCCCAAAACGAATACGGATAATTTAATCGGTGTCGTTGCTTGCTCAGGGACTTCCTATTTGCCGCTAGTTGCGGCAAAGTGCCGGCGTTTCGCACAGGGAGCCGCTAACCTGGGCCGGCCCATGCTGTCTTAAGGGATCTACAATTCATCATCAACCAGATCAGAGTTTTCCTAAAATATAAAAGGTATGTAACGACTCTACTGTACACATAACTTTTAATTTCAAGAATCCTAGTTGCGTCACTGTTTCATAATGGCCAAATGATTTAGTTGCTACAAGTTGTCGAATCTTTATTTTTTGTTCAATTGTACAACTTTATTTTCTTGTCAGACTATGTCTTGCTTAACCTTTTTTTACCATTCATGTTGATAACTAAGACCATGTACAATGGTAGGTACTTGCACTACCAGAAACTGAAATATTTTTTATGCATCATCACTATTCCCGCCAATCCCGGACTATAGTCCTGTGGGCCAGCCCAAAACGAATACGGATAATTTTATCGGTGTCGTTGCTTGCTCAGGGACTTCCTATTTGCCGCTAGTTGCGGCAAAGTGCCGGCGTTTCGCACAGGGAGCCGCTAACCTGGGCCGGCCCATGCTGTCTTAGGGGATCTACAATTCATCATCAACCAGATCAGAGTTTTCCTAAAATATAAAAGGTATGTAACGACTCTACTGTACACATAACTTTTAATTTCAAGAATCCTAGTTGCGTCACTGTTTCATAATGGCCAAATGATTTAGTTGCTACAAGTTGTCGAATCTTTATTTTTTGTTCAATTGTACAACTTTATTTTCTTGTCAGACTATGTCTTGCTTAACCTTTTTTTACCATTCATGTTGATAACTAAGACCATGTACAATGGTAGGTACTTGCACTACCAGAAACTGAAATATTTTTTATGCATCATCACTATTCCCGCCAATCCCGGACTATAGTCCTGTGGGCCAGCCCAAAACGAATACGGATAATTTAATCGGTGTCGTTGCTTGCTCAGGGACTTCCTATTTGCCGCTAGTTGCGGCAAAGTGCCGGCGTTTCGCACAGGGAGCCGCTAACCTGGGCCGGCCCATGCTGTCTTAGGGGATCTACAATTCATCATCAACCAGATCAGAGTTTTCCTAAAATATAAAAGGTATGTAACGACTCTACTGTACACATAACTTTTAATTTCAAGAATCCTAGTTGCGTCACTGTTTCATAATGGCCAAATGATTTAGTTGCTACAAGTTGTCGAATCTTTATTTTTTGTTCAATTGTACAACTTTATTTTCTTGTCAGACTATGTCTTGCTTAACCTTTTTTTACCATTCATGTTGATAACTAAGACCATGTACAATGGTAGGTACTTGCACTACCAGAAACTGAAATATTTTTTATGCATCATCACTATTCCCGCCAATCCCGGACTATAGTCCTGTGGGCCAGCCCAAAACGAATACGGATAATTTTATCGGTGTCGTTGCTTGCTCAGGGAGCTGCGGATCGATCCTGGGACCTCATGGTCAATGGCGCGCCATGCTAGCCACTGCGACAGTCAACTTCTCATGTGAAGATTGAAGCGCCAGACTTAAGAAACATACAACAGCACCAGGGATCGAATAATAACCTACTACAAGTGAGCAACGCTAATAGCCACCATAATTCCAGGTATTTCTTACATAAAATGGCAGTCTGCCTTATATTAACATAAGGTGCAAACATTTTCATATTTCATAGAGAGAGAAAAATTAAACTTGAATTTTTTTGGAATCTCAAAAAAAATTCAAAATAAAGGAACAGCATGAAAACGCCATTTTTTTCCTGAAATCAAGAAGAATTTCTCGAAAATGAAAACATTTTCTGAAAAACAGGAACAAAAAACTGAAAGCGCGAACATTTTTCAAAATTACGAACAAAATTTTCAAGACGTGAACAGTTTTTTGAATTCCCCAGAACATTTCTGGAATTTTGGGTCAAATTATGAAAACCATGACCATTTTGATGATGTGAACAAATTTGGAAAGCGGGAACATTTTTTTGGAAATTCCAATTTTTTGAATTGTTGAACAAAAAGTTAATAAATATGAACATTTTTTGAATTCTTTGAACATTTTTTAACATGCAAACAAAATTTAAAAAACAGGAGAATTTCTTGAATTTATGAACAAATTTTGAAATCCATAACATTTTCTGAGAATGTGATTTTTTTAGTTGGTGAACAAAAATTTCCAACAGAAACAATTCTTGAAAATTCAGAACAAAATTTTGAAACGGAAAACAATTTTGTAAATGCTATTTTTTCAGTATATGTGAACAAAGAAATGAAAATAACAAAAATGATGGCATTTTTTAATACATGAACAAAAATTTGAAAAATAAGAACATTTTTTGAAATTTGTGAACAATTTTTGAAAACAGGCATTTTTTCAAATCCATGCCATTACTTTCAAATTTCTCAAAACATGAACAAAAATAATTCAAACATTTTTTGAAAAAAGGAACATTTTCTAAAAATTCGGAACAAAAATTGAAAGCAGAAACATTTTTTGAATTTGTGAACAAATTTTGTAAAATGGGAACATTTTTTGAATTTCTGAACAAATTTTGTAAAATGGGAACATTTTTGGAATTTGTGAACAAAATCTGAAAAACAGGAAAGAAATTGAAATTCGGATTTTTTTTTGAAAATAAACTTGAAAAAAAAAAAAGAAACAGAAAAAAGGAAACAGAAAAGAAACAGAAAAAAAGAAAAAAGAGAAATAAGAGAAATAGAAAAACGAAAAAGAAACTGAAAAAAGAAAAAGCCGGTTCAGGAACCTTCTAGAAGGTTCCCAAAACCAGGAAAAAACCGGCTGGAAACATCATAGAAGGTTCCCAAAACCGGTGTCTGCTGTAGCGCTAAAGCGGGCCGGCCCACTCGGTCGCTCGCTCGCACCTCCCTGTGCGGAGCGTCGACAACTTGCCGCAACGAGCGGCAAGTAGGATTTCCCGCTTGCTCAGCCCTCGGAATTAACATGTACCATCGTGGGAACTCACAGCAAAAAGGAGCCCATGTTTGGCGCCACGAGTTCAGCTACGTGGGCCAAAATAAAGCCCATCCTGCCACTTAGCCAGTTGTAAAAATAAACATGCTCTTAGTTATACACCGGTGCTTGCATTCTATAGCCGAGGCTTTTTTTGAGAAAGATAATACGGGCGCAAACAATCACAACACACATGCACACTCCCGCATGAACACATGAACACAACCCTACCCCTATGAGTACCTCCGAGAGACTGAATCGACAGATATTGAGATTGACGAAATTGTCATACCATTGAAATGCCTGAGAGCCTGAAATGAATACAGAAAATATCATAAAAAGACAGGTTTGCTTTCAGGAGAACCTAACTAAACACCTTGCATTGTACATCACTTAACACACACTATTTTTATGGTGGAGTGTTGTGTCACACTTTTCTTAATATTTAGCCCAGGCGCTACTGGAGGGCCTGAAGGGTCAAACATGATGATGGTACCATTCAATAATATATAAAAGTTGGGAGAGCTTTTCCCCTTTTGGAAAAAGAGCAAATTTTAACATGATCCCTCTTACCTACTCTTTTCACATGAGAGGTAAGAAGATAAGAGTTACTCAGACCCACTACTTAATAAAATCAACGGCTCAAATCTATTATATACTCTTACCTCTTATATGAAAAGAGGAGGTAAGAAGGACAATGTTAAAACTGCTCGGAAATAAGAGGCTGCTCAAATAAAAGGCTAAAACAAAACTGTCAGCAAAAACTTTCACTTCTGTAATCTAATGGGCAAAACAAAGGAAGTTAAGAAAATGCGATAAGTAAAAGGGTGCAACAAATATCAGTGCATAGATGATTTCTTAGCAAGATCAATCACCTTTCTCAGATGGCATTTTAGTTAATTAAGTGGTACAATAATTAGCCATAGCAATTAGATATCCTAAAGGACTTTTAAAAATAACGTTTGGTCTGTTTAATAGAAAATGTTCATTAACATGGAAACCCCAAAATAATAGGAGTAATTTGCAACAAATACTACCAGAAAGAGGGTGAATTATGTGATGGACATCTGAATTATTCAAACATCAGGAAAATATTTGTGGATAACTATTGTCGGATTTTAGTGTGAACATGCAAAATACCAACAACAAATATATAAGTTCGTGTTATGCAAGGGAAAAAAGAACAGAAAGAGTGTCTAAAACATAGTGAGCAAATGCACTTAATTGTTTTCTGGAGCATGCAAATGGACAAACTATCGGAGGGGAAATTTCGGTTTCTCAAGTCATAAGATACTTTATTTCCATGAATATTTTAAGATTTCATTGTGAAACTTGAATATAAGAGAACTTAACTGGAGCATATGTACCCCGGGTAGATCATACTACTTTCTCTACACTTAGGATCTGTTACTTGTCAACTAAGAGCATGCTCAAAGGCTTTGGCAGAAATACAGATACCGTCAGAGAGGGCGAGGGTTCAGTGCTATTGTTTCCTAATCGCTGATAAGGTAGGACCAATCCCGTGCTGGGAGGTCAACACTCTCAGATCGGGATTAAGATCCTGTGACTGGCCCACATGTTAGCCACCCAAATCAGGTGACTTAAGTCAGGGATTCTCCGCCCCCCAGATCGACGTAAGTGTAGTAGTGGATTGTGAGAGCCGCAAGATCGATTGTCTAAGCAAGAGTAACCCCACTCTCAGATATAAGATCAGGCAAATGCATTGCCCATTGACAAGTACCCACTGGATCTACATGAGGCGAACATATGTTGAACAACAAGACCAGTCAGGATCGGCTAGGCAAAGCTGATCCAAACCAGTTGTCCAAGTTTTCCCTTTGTAGTATATCTCTTCTTAAAGAACATGTTTAATGATATAAAAACATACATACCTGGCTAACTTGCTAAAATATGATCATTTTGGTTAAAACAATTCACGGGAAAGTTGTGATAGTACTGCCATACACCTACATGTTTGACAAAGCAAGATACTTCCCCACGGGACAAATTTTTAAACAAAAGATCTCCAGGTACATAATTAACCCCATAAAAAGACATGCATGAAAGTATATAGATTCTATTTAAACATGGTTCTTGAGCAATCATGTGCAATATGCAATATCATTGTGCCAAACCTAGAACAAAGTGATTGCTACGAAGTGAAGCAAGTGGCAATCTACTTTCTGCAATGTGCAATTTACTCTACAACAAATTTCACACGAAACATGATTCAATGCTCTTACAGCACATCATATATTTGATGTATATTTTCTCTGAAACTATGTTGCAGGTACTTTATCTTAATTGATGATGTATGGGATACACAAACTTGGGAAGATTTGGATTGTGCATTTATCAGGAATGGCTTAGGCAGTGTAATATTGACCACGACACGCATAAATGATGTAGCAAAATTGTGTTGCCCTTCTCAAGGTGATCTTGTCTATAAAATCCGACCACTTGATATTGTTGACTCGAAGATGCTATTTTTTAAACGTATATTTGGCTGTGAAGAAAAATGCCCTCCTAACTTGAAAGAAGCATCAGAGGATATTTTAAAGAAATGTGGTGGTTTACCGCTAGCCATCAATGCCATATCTAGCTTGTTGGCATCACACAAGGAATCAAGAGAAGAGTGGGAACGTGTACGGCATTCTATTGGGATTTCACAAGGCAAAGCTTCTGAAATTGATGCCATGACATATATTTTATCGTTGAGCTACTTTGACCTTCCCCTCTATCTAAGAAGTTGTCTATTATATCTGACTATGTTTCCAGAAGATCATTTGATTAATCCACAGCGATTAGTATGCAGATGGATTTCTGAGGGTTTCATCCATGCTGAGAACGCAGAAGATCTGGTTGAACTAGGAGAAACATATCTCTATGAGCTTATCAATAGAAGTTTAATACAACCCGTGGATATAGGCCGGTTTGATGAGAAAGCAACGTGGTGCCAGGTCCATGACACCATCCTTGATTTTCTCACTTACAAGTCTACGGAAGAGAAATTTTGTACTGTGTTGACTGGTCCTTCAAAGCCTGTTAATAGAGTTCGCCGGCTCTCCCTTGTGGGTAATGAAGATGCACAAAGTATTGAGCAGTTGGATTTATCACATGCTCGATCACTTGGTGCATTTGGGTCTTCTCGCGAATATTTGCCTTCCCTTGCGAGGTTAAATGCCCTGCGTATACTGGACATAAATGGTTGTCGTGGACTGGGAAATCAGCATGTCAAAGATATTGGCAGACTCCTCCAACTGAGGCACTTGGACATCTCTTTGACAGGTATAACTGAGCTACCTAAAGAAATTGGAGACTTGGAGTATTTAGAGATCATGGATGCATCATCATGCCCAAGATTAGTTGAGCTTCCTGAATCAGTTAGTCGGCTAAAACGGTTGGCAAGTCTGCTTGTTTCAGGAAAAACTAGATTGCCTGATAAAATAGGAAACATGACAAAGTTGCAGAGGCTTGGGTATATTAATCCTTTCATGCAATCGCTGGATTTTCTGGAAGGTCTCGGCGAACTAGCAAATCTGAGGAATCTCAGCATTTTTTGGGACACCGACAATGAATCTGACAAAGCAAGTTACAAGAAACAAAAATTAGTGTCCTCCCTTTGTAAACTGGAAAGATACAAGCTTCATGATCTATATGTTTCATTTAATTTGACAGAAAAGGACGCAATCTTCATAGATCATTCATTATTCCCTGCTCTCAAAAGTATCCGAGAGATTTCTTTTGGTAGTGGGCAACTCTGTTGGATTACCAAATGGATGGTTTCACTTGTCAACCTACAAATTTTAAACGTCGTTGGTGGGGAGCTAGAGCAACAAGATATTGAGCTGGTTGGAAGCATACCTAATCTGCTCAAACTCTTGTTCACTCATGACGTCAGAGGGCCCATCATCATTGGTGGAGGATTTCAACGATTGCAAGAGCTTGAGTTCGACCCCTGTGCTACCACATTGATGTTTAAAGAAGGGGCCATGCCGAACCTCAAGTGTCTTAACCACCATATCCGCCCACTCGATTTCAAATCTGCTCATGGTGATGCTGGCTTTAATATTGGCATGCAACACCTCTGGAGCCTTGCACAGGTCCATGTCCGTGTATATTGCGCTGGAGTGAGGGTTGCAGATTTGGAGGCTGCAGAGGGTGCTTTCAAGAGCATGGCTAATGCACACCCCAACCGTCCGACTTTTGGAATTACCCAGTCTTCTGCACACCGCATCTTACAAGGTGATGAGCGGTCATAAAAGGACACGGGTAGTGGTGGCAAACACCTATATGAGGTACAGATCTCACCCACGTAAAATCAGTATAGTTTGTATTTCAACAATAGTCGACCTAGTATATAAATGCTTGATTGTTCATCTCAATATGTGTGTAGGCTAATCGATGAAAAGTCAAGTACCAACCGCGATCGATGATTCTCTTGATGAGCCGCTGCAGAGGCTGCTTTCCCACTAGAGGGAATCTGAAGAAGCATGTTGAACCTCTAATACATATGAAGAAACTCTTGTTGAATTCTCTTGTTTGCATTTCAATGCTGCTAGCTATGGTCGTTCAATGATTGCCTAATGCAGGCAGCGGAAGTACGTACACTGCAATGAATATCATTGATGCATGTTTCCTCTGCATTTTCCCCTGCTCAAATTACAGATTTGTAATTAATTGGATATGTTCAGTATGCATGGTGACTTCAAACTATGTTATTTTTCAACTATTTGTATTTCCCCTGTGTTGTGTGTCAGTGGTATGTGTTGGTACCTCGTTAAAATTAATATTGCTGCGGCATTTTGTAACTAGGAACACCATTTTGTAGAAAGCCGAATTGACTAATGTACAATGATGCTAGCCAGTTACGTATTTTCAGTCAAAGGAAAACGTCAGTTTCTATTTGTTCTGGGGCGTCCTTCATGCTTTTGGTGTTGAAGCCAGCATATGCCATCTCTGCTGCTGCTGCATAGCCAGATACTAACTAGAAGGAAGAAAGTTAACAATTGCAAGACAAAACTTGGCCTACAATGCTACTGTGTTGTTTCCAGTATCTCCATACTACTACCATGTTTAGAGAAATAACATTGGTGCAAATGTTACCGTCTTCTGTGTCATGCAACATCAGGTGTACATTTCTGATTCTGTTGTCGACTTGATTCATGTTGCTGTAGAAGAATAAATATCTTGCTTAGTCTCTCAAAGTAGAACAAAGCTTACCCGCAAAAAGAAAGTACTCCCTCCGTCCCAAAATTCTTGTCTTAGATTTGTCTAAATACGGATGTATCAAGTCACGATTTAGTATTAGATACATCCGTATCTAGACAAATCTAAGACAAGAATTTTGGTACAGAGGGAGTATAATAGAGCTACTGAAAAACTGCTCTGCCTGAAATTTGAACCACATGAATGGCAAGACATCAGTTTATTCTCATGGATTCAAAACAAGTAACCAGTCTTCTGTGTGATGCAAGAGCGGGTGTACGTTTCAGCTTCTGCTCTCAACAATGTCTAACACTTTGATCCCCGTAGCCGTAGAAGAACAAATACATTGGCTACTCCCTCATTGTCAACTGAGATGGTCCTCCCAGAAGCAGAAAATTAACAGAAAATACAGACCGAGAAACAACTCGGATGGTCAGGTACGGGCCGGTTAGGTATACTCTGCCTGCCAGGGTATATACAGCCTCAATAGTTAATTTTATGAATGAGAAATACATCGACTAATACACACACAGATTGAAGCAGAGAGATACAACTAGATATCAAGTAACTTCACTGCCGCCAATGCTGCGGCCATTCTTAACGTACCTATTCGGTCGGGCGGTGGCAATGATTTTCTTGCTTGGGCATTTGAAAAAACAGGCAATTACACTATCAAATCAGCGTACCGATCTCTTGTGACTCTAAACGAGCGTTTGGCTCTAGAGGAAGGGACGGCTACCAAAACTTCATTGAGTGATCAACAGTTGTGGAAAGCCTTGTGAAAGTTGAATGTTATCCCAAAAGTTAGAGTGTTTTGGTGGAGAGTGCTACGAGGGATTCTGCCTGATGAAGCAACACTCAATCATCGACATATTACGGATGCTCGTCAGTGCAAAGTTTGTCATGCAACAGACGAGGATCTGAAGCATGCCTTATTACATTGCCCGCAAGCTCAAAATTTCTGGGAAGAGGCATGTGCGTGGTTTGGTCTGCGGCTGCCCAACCTTCACTCGGAGTCATGGGCGCGTGACATTACGTGCTCCCCATGTTTCTCCTATGAGGGTCGAGCAAAGATCATAACTATCATGTGGTCCATTTGGCATTCCAGGAATCGCATCAAGCATGGAGAAGAGGGTAGAGACCCGATGTCTACTATGCGGGCTACAAAGGAGGCCATTGCGCTCCTTCATCTGCCGCGCAAAGAGGCACAAGTTTTGCCTGGATTTGGATGGCGGCCGCCTGATGAGGGCTTTGTCAAAATCAACACATACGGCGGACTTAATCTTGAGGGGGGCCGAGGGGGTGCCGGTGGTGTTGCTCGATCTCGGCCTTGCTTGGTGCGTGGTGCAAACCTTACTCTGGGATCACAGATCCTCTCACTATGGAGGGTCTCTTCTTACGTGATGGTGTTCGTTTTGGTACTCTCCGAGGCTTCTCCCATGTGATAATGGAAGTAGACTGCTTGGAGTGTTGGTGACACTTTGGAACTCTCGCCACAATTCACGATCTAATGTGGCCTATTTATTTGAGATAGGAGAGCTCAGTACTTACTTTACATCTTTCGATGTTTGTCATGTAAGTAGATCAGCTAATCTTCCTGCGCATCTATGTGCAAAGCATGCTTGTGCACTTGATGTAACAGATAGCTGGATAGAAGAAACTCCAAGCTTCCTGGTGACCAGCCTATTGGCTGACTCATCCATGAATGCTTTTCGATGAACAAAGCTCTCCAATTAGTATGCAAAAAAAAAAAAAAAAAAAAAAAAAAAAACTAGATAGTAGCAGCAGTACTAGCTTTCGATGGATGCACGTGATGGATCCTGGAGGTCAGACCATCTTCAAGGAGGGTCGGTTTGCTAGACCATTTCACAATGTAAGCTTAGGGGGTGCTCCTTCAAACTCCACCAATTTGATGTTCTCTATGCAATCCATTCCCAGCACCACTAGACTGGAGAACGTGTCCAGAGTTGATATGTGATGGTGTAAACATTTCCCTTCACACACAGGATGTGTTTTGATGCTCGAGGGTGGCTGCGTGGGACGCGCGATGTGGTGACGGCGGTGTCGTGCAGACAGCACATGTACGCCCAAAAGAAATGAAAGAAAAAAATACAAAAGAAACAAATGCCAACAACGGCGGATCAACCAAACGAAGATGATTCGAAACCGCTGCGCCCGCCGGAGAATTCAACCACGTGCCCTAGCACTCCGGATCGCCGCATACCGAGCAACACCTTCAAGAAGGAACGCAACGACAACGACACTGCTAGCCGGACATGTCCTGGGATTTCCCCCGGTACGCGAAGGGACATGGGGGAAGGGGTACATCCGACGCCCTTCAGGAAGGCACAGCGGTGCCCACGGGCATCACCGCGTCGGTGCCGGTCAAGCCGACAACGATTTCATCCAACAGCCAACCAACCAGGACCCCGGGCGAACCATCGCGCTCCACCATACTTGCCGTCCACCAATATGCGCCACGACGATCTTGCAGTCACCAACGTTGTCTCACCGTGGCAAGCGGAGAGAGACTGGCGGGATCAAGAGGGAGCAGCTCGGAACAGGGAGCGGCAGACACAGCAGCCACGTGGCAGGGACAGCCTCCACCACCCTCGGCGGTAACCGACCAGACGCAGCTCAGGAGCAAACCAGGCACTCAGGCCCGGCCGAACCCGAAACGGGCTCATGAAGCTCCCGACGGCGTGCGGCAGTACACGCGCCGCCGTCTCCGCCACCCCCAGCCCGAGACACACCTCCGTCCGCCGGAGACGACATCGGACAGCCCGCGCCAGGCCCGGCCGAACCCAGAAGGGGCCCAAAAGGGCCCAGATCTGGGCCAGAAGGGCGCCGCCGCCAGCCATTGCGCTGCCCCGCAGTCAAGCAGCTGCGCCATCACCACCACGCCCCCTGGAACTGTGCCTCCGTTTCTAAATATAAGTCTTTTTAAAGATTTCAATATGGACTACATACGAATGTATATAAACGTATTTTAAAATGCAGATTCATTCATTTTGCTTTGTATGTAGGATATGTTGAAGTCTCTAAAAAGACTTATATTTAGGAACGGAGGAAGTAATAGGGTATGTAGTTTGGACGGCAGATGAGATAGTTCATAGGCTAGAGACAATTTTTTATGATGTGGGAGAAACGCCTCAACTAAACACCGAAGAGCCAAGGAGGTATTTCCTCACGTCACTACGCCACAAATTGTAAGTACCTTCTCGGTACAACATCGTTTTCTTTGGAGATTAACCTATTTTTATGGTCAATAAGATACTGAGGTAATCTGTCTTGTCCATACGGACAATGGCCGGCAACTTCAAATATCTATCATTGAGAGACTCAATGAATTAAAATATTCAAAGTGCTACAAATCTGCTCCCTAATTTCCGCTCTTGTATTAAAGGGCTAAAAATAATGCTAGATTATTCAACACTTGCCAATTGCCACGAGACAGCACAATAAAAATCCGAAATTGATTTTAAGGCCTCAGTATTGTGAAGATTAGCTTGAAGAATCATCAACAAAGAGAAGATTTGTAATGGAAGTGGCTTCTCTAGATTCTAATTAACGGTGTTCAGAAAACGTTGTTTGAGAAAACTGATCGAAGCTAATAGGGTATGAGATAGCTTATAGTAGAATAGAGACAAATTTTCATAAAGTGAGAGAGATGCCTAACCTAAACACGAAGAGCCAAGGACATATTTCCACACATGACCACGTCACAACTTTTTTTGTAAGTTATAAATGTTAACGTGTATCTTCTCGGTAGAATATCGCTGTACTTGAGGTCTGAACTATTGTTACTCAACTATCAATCAATGAAAATGATGCCTGGTCTACAAGTTGCATGCTGCTTCTAACAGTAAGTTAAAACAGCCGGCCAGCCAGCTTAATTACATATATAAATCATACACACTATGCATCTGCCCGGCCTCTCATAGCACCTCCAACCATGTTAATGTTATCAAATCATGAGCTTTCGTGTATACCGCGCGCCATTTTCCAACTTGGCAACATATACTGCATGGTGAAGTGATAAGGATCGATGCATCCTGCATCAATTCAAAAAAAAAAGAAAAGAGCTAAGGATTGATGGATGCATGCACGCGCTCCGGATTAACACATGAGCGGTAGGTGGGTAGAGGCAGCAGTTTCTTCTGTATGTATGCAAGTGGTAGGTATGTATACAAATAGAGTTACTACTGAAATGAGACAGCCCTCACCTCCCAGAAAGAAAAAGCACAGGCCGAAAAAACAAGTTGATCAGATGGTCAAGCCCGGGGAAGACTAGTGCAAAGAAATTACACAAAACAAGTGATCATACTTACCAATTCTCTGAATTAAAAAAAGTGACAAGCACGAATGGAAACGCATGGAGACTATCGGGGAGGGGGTTTACACCATCATCATCCCCTCCCCCTCGTGTCGCTTCCCCCCGGGCGGCGCCACCTTCTTGCCGCCCCTTCCTGCCGCCGCTACTGCCGGCGTGGGCCGCGGTGGCGGCGGGCCCGGTGCCGAAGGTTTCTGGGCGGGTGGATGCGGGGAATCCCATCTGAGGCGGCGGGGGCGGCTCCTCTCGTGCGATCCAACGGCGGCGGCTACGACGGCGAATCCGGGTTGTGCGGCGGGGGCCGGAGCACCATCGCCGGCGGAGCGGCGGCCTTGCATGGACGGCGGCGGTGGCAGCGCCCCATCCGGCAGGGTGGGCTGTCCTGGTCGTGATGGTGAAGGCGGTCACTGCGAATCCAACGCCCCGTTTGGATCCGTCGCGGGGAGGCCTTCCGCCGACCGGCGGCGCGTGAAGGGACCGGTGAGGAGATGCCGGATCTCCGCGGGAGTACCGACGGTGACATACGTCTTCGTGGCGAGGTTCCGCTCGGTTCCAGCCAGCCACGAGGTCGAGAAGACGTGGCTTCTGGTGAAAATCGCGCCTGACTGCGGTCTTGGCGGACGATGGCGGCGTCTCAGACGTTGTTCCCTTCTGGAGGCATCCTCGTTGCAGGTCACATCAACCTGATCGGGAAGTTCCGGGGGAAACCCTAGATCTGGGTCTACCAGATCCGACGATGATGGTGCCTTCGGTATCGTTCTTCCTCATGGGGGCATCGTTTTGGAGCAAGTGCTGGTTGGTGGGGACAAGAGGAGGAGCGGTGTTTCATCTGCTCCATTGATGACGGCGGATCTCGGCGGCATGGCACAGTGGAGACTCGGCGCCTGATGAGCGGAGATGGACTCGCGCAGGAGGGTGACGCTACCTGGCGTCATGGTGGCGTCGGCGGCAGTTAGACCGGGCAAGGTTGATGCAGCAGTACAACTCTGAAGATGGATTGGTGGCAGGCGTCCTGATTGAGAAGCACGCCAGACTGGTGGGTGCCCATACCCGGCAGGCGTCCTGGTTGGGACCTCAAGTCTTAGATGTTAGGTTTGGCTGCGAGGTCTGTTTGGTATTAGGCCCAGATTTTCAGCGCCCCTACATCAACTGCATAGGGATATCGACAGATGTTTCTTAGTTTGGTGGCTTTAGCCTTATTGTTGTATGACTCTGTAAGGTCTTGTGTCAATAATTAATAAAATGACCGTATGCATCGTCTAGATGCAGAGGCCGGGGGTCGTCATCCTTTTATAAAAAAACGAATGGAAACGCATCAATTAATACATTGCGAAATTGGAAACACATAAATACAGATGCATAGATGTGTCCCCGCGTCGCCCCCGCTCGGGCTGGATCCAAAACCCTAGCCGCCGGGGGTCCCCATCCGTCCTCCCCTCCCTCCGCCGCGGCCGATGGACGCCGCCGGCTATAGCCCGGGGCTGATGGCGGTGGCGGGGGTCTTCCCTCTTGCCTGCGCCGTGCGGGTGGTGCGGAGCCCCGCGGCGTGGGTGGCACGGCCGATCTGGCCTGGCGGCGCGGCGGGCCTGCCTTCCGGCGACGGCGCGGCGGCTGCCTCGGCCAAGGGCGGCGATGGTGGGGTGCGGCAGCCGGCCCTGCCTCGGGCTGCATGGCGGCGTTCGGCAGCGGCGGCCGGGTCTGCGGCGACACACCATCTGACCTCGGATCGGCGGTGGCGGCATGGAGGGCTTGGTGGTTGGGTCGGCACCATGCGGGTTGTGCCCTCCGGACAGATCTGATCTGGCCGATGCGGCCTGCTCCATGTGCGGCGGCTCAGATCGGTGGCGACCCGTGCAAACAATTCGTGATGGAGGTTCTTCGAGCGGATCCGGGTGAAAACCTTGTGCTCGGCTTGATGCCAAGACCGGCGTTCGTGGCACCCTGTGGTGTCATTACCTTCTTAAAGGCATCGCCGTGGAGAAACTCTAGACCTCTATCTGCTACCTCCGGGGGAAACCCTAGATCAGTTGATCGGATGATGGCGGCGCGTTGGTGTCGTTTCCTCCTTGGGGGCGTCATTCTTGGAGGCGTACAAGGGATCGAGGGACCAGCGGGCGCCTTTTTTGGTGGAGCAGTACTTCATCCTTCACATTGATGACGGCGGATCTCGGCGGCGTGGTGCAGTGGAGACTCGGCGCCCGATGCGCGGTGATGGACTCGCGCAGGTGGAGGTAGTTGTCTGGCGTCAAGGTGGCGTCGATGGCGGAGTGGCCTGACAAGTTAGAAGCCTCAATATCTGCTCTGAAGACGGACTTGTGGAAGATGGCGGCGACGACACATGTGAGTGCGTCAGACCAGTTTATGCCCCAGACCCAATATGTGGCTCGGCTGGGGCTTCTGGCTTTTAATGATAGGCTTAGGTGAGTAGACCGGGTATTTGGCCCAGGTAGCACCCCTTCATCATATGGATAGGAGTAGTGGCATATGTTGCCAAGATGGCGGATTCAGGCATATTATTGTAATACTTTGTAAGGTCCTCGAGAATAATCAATAAAGTGGCCGTATGCATCTTCCGGAATGCAGAGGCCGAGGGTCATCCTCCTTTTCTAAAAAAAATACAACAAGATAGCAGCCCTAGCTTACCTTTTGGATCGATGTGATTCGCTCTGGAGGTCAGACCCTTTTCCAGACGGGGCGATTTGGATTCTTCGCAAGCTCAGCCCGCAGGTATTCCAATTCGGCCTGCAGGTATTGGAATTTCATTCCATGGTAGTCATGTTGGAGCAAAACTTCCTTGAGGCGTGTTAAAAAAAAAAACTTCCTTGAGGCTTGACAGATATGGTAGCCCCAACAGTGATTCACTCTTGCTGTCTCGAAGATAAATCTTGAGCACCTCAAGCTTAGGAGTTGCTCCTTGTTCAAACTTGAATGATTTGTGGGTACATATGTCTTCCAATTCCAGGGCCAGCACCAGCAAGCTCGGGAAGGCGCCTCAGGATGAAAATTTATAAACAAACTTTCACCCTGAAAAGACTTCTTCAACAAATGTAGGCGTGCCAGGTTTGGAAGATTCCCAAGGACCTCCATGATGGCTTCAGCATTGACATCCAGAAGCATGGTGCTCCGCAACTTGAGCTTCACCACATTCTTGAGCCCCTGGATCCATTCAGGCAATTTGACTAGGTTGCCATATAATTTGAGGCTCTGCAATTTTTCTGGAAACGAGAAAATTCCATCCAAGCAGCCACATAAACCTGGCTCCCCCTCTGACTGGATTGACAACGACTCCAGGTGGCTGAGACCAGCAACTGTTGTACACAACTCCTGGCCATTTTCCTTGTTGATGCCAGTCACTCCCAGTTTGCGCAAATAGGTTAGTCTTTTTATGTCCTGTAGAATGACCTTACCCCATCGTCCAACATTCACAACACCCAGTGTCTGCAGAGCTTTTAGCTTCCTCATCCCTCTTGGCATGTCCAGGTGCATCGCAGCTGCAGGGAGCAGCCAGCAGCACACCATAATGCAGATATCATGATGGTTCATGCCTTCCATACAAGAAAATGCAAGTGCACACCAGGATAAACAAAAGGCCATCGAACATAGGGGCAAAAGGCATAGCCTTCTCCTCATTATCCGTGGGATGAAATCTTTGACCGAGTCCTCCTCACTTAACGGTGTTTCGCCAGCACGAAGATTGGTTATCTTCAGAAGCTTGATGATGGTCTTTGGCAGCATCAGTACATTGGTATCTCTGATGTCTAGTGTCTCAAGTTGCCTCAGGTTACCCAATGAATCTGGCACGTGAAAAATATATTGACATCCTCTTAGAGAAAGGTATCTTAGGTGAAGAAGCTTTCCAATATGCTCAAGGTGATGAGCATGTAGGCCTGTGCTGTCTTCCAAGTCTAGCACTCGTAGCATAGTCATCTTGTCAGAAATGAAAAATGATTTCCACTCACCAAAAACTGTTATTGATCGCACACGGGACATCTCCACTATGCTCTTGAATTCACTCTGGTCTCCCTCCCAATTTCCATTTAAAGCAAGGTGTCTTGCTACGCTCCGGGTGTTTAAGCTGCAGCCTTGCTCAAGCCTAAAAACAAGATTTTCTTCTATTGACTTCGAGATAGCAATTTCACGGATTAGATCATGGACTTGGCAGGAATCAATTCTTGTTGTACTATGAATTGATTGTTGAGATGGCAGGATTATGCTCCTGCTTATAAGTTCCATGAAATAAGTATCCGCTATTTCCTCTGCAGACTTGTCACGTACCTCCCTTGAGTAACCCTCTGCACTCCACCGACGCACCAAACGTCGCCGCCCAACCTTATAGTCTTCAGGAAAGATGGGCATATACAAAAAACAAGACTTAAGATGATAAGGTAAACCATCATAGCTTCGCATAAGGACGGTCCTTATGGTCCCAAGCTCTGGATTCATCTCCAACTCAGCGCTGATGTGATCATTCAATTTCCTCCATCCCAAAGAGGGTTTTGGTTGGTTTGCCAAGAAGCCGCCTATGGTGACTATTGCAAGGGGAAGTTGGCCACACTTCCTCAGGATCAGTTCTGTCTGTTCAACCAGCTCAGGATATTGTTTATTCAAATCTACAGTTTCCTTGAATACCTAAAATTCATGAGATGAAGTTATTTTAGTACTCTTGAAATTAAATCAGGTATGGAATAATCTTTCAATCTATTCATTGGAGCGAATATGCTAGAATTGGCCGTTCTCGTATATACTAACACTTTTTACATTTCAGGATTAAAAAATGGGAAATAGAAAGCCACTTATCAAGTTTAAATTTTCTGCACCCAGAAGCATATGCTTCAGGTAGTTTAAAAAAATGCAATACAATACAATCAAGAGTTTTCAACGACTAGAAGGCATACATCTACAAATTAATCGATTAATACACACATTTCTCAAACAAAGACATGCTAGAGGATGGACCAACTGTTGCCCTTCATGGACACACCAGATATTGGTGGGCGGACAAACAGCTTAATCAGCTTGATTTGGTCGGAACAATTGGGATTTGCAGTTGGGGTATATGATTGGACAATATATTATTAGTGTTCGGAGGAATGTATTATACTAAACTCATAAATCACGAATTATTCCTACTCCCAGTATGAGTCAGTCAAGCAACTATGGCAAAAAGGAAAGGAATATGTAGATCAAGGTACGTTCAAAATTACAACTAATCCTTCTTGTTCAACAGGTAAAATGAAATGAGAAAACCCTAGGGCATGACTGAGAACTACAAATCAAGGATGGCAATTCCTTGTAATTACATACCTTTTTAGTGAAGAGATCACGCCCATCCTTGTATTCTAAACCTTTGAGCTTGTATATATTAACTTGTTTCTTTGAACAATGCTTAGCAATATTCTCTTCCCTGGTGGTGACTATGATCCGGCTTGTATTTTCCATTTCACAAAAAATAGGTATTATCATGTTCCATTCGGCAGTAGATGATACATCATCAAGAATAATCAAGCACTTCTCCCTTTCTAAAAGCCTTAGCAAATCCTGGATTACCTCTGCAGGTGACATCAATAGTGATGTCTTCTTTGTTCTGCCCATCCGATCCAGCATGTGCCTCTTTTCAGAAGATTCTCTATCTAGTTGCGTAAGTAAACTTCGAAGCAGATCTTCAAGAATGAAAGGGTGCATGACTGTGACACAAGCACGCCTCTGAAACGTACCACTAAGCTCTTGGCTTTGGTAGATTTCTTTCACTAGAGTGGTTTTTCCAAGACCACCCATTCCCCACACCGAGATCACCTGAAATTGTTGGGTAGCTTGATTTGAAATTAGTTCAATAATTTCATTTTTTTTTCTTTCTCTCGCCCAACAATATGAGATTCCTCCAAAGCAGCCACCCTGGTCCTGATGCGAACAAAGCTCTTTCTGATTGCATTTTTCCCATCAGAACTCTTAGACTGATCCTCTGACATCTCACATGTGGGCCCTATAAAGTTGCTATCAGCACTGCTAGTTGCTCTGTTTGGGCTTGATCCCGTCGTAGTTAAGTCTATTTTATCTTGAGAAACCTGTGCACAAGTGAGCAGTGTTTGTCCAGGTTAAGAAACCTATACATGTACCCGCAAAAAAAAACCTATACATGAATGAATGAACATAAATTAATGCAAGTACAAAAAATGCACTCAAAAAGTTCAAATGCAATCTCCCTGAAGTTTTCCTATCCCAGTTCATGAAATGAAATCTAAAAGACAAAATAAACTCAACTAAAACAGGTCCAGATTGGCATACATTCCTACTTGCACGGAAGTGTATGTTTGGGCGCAACTACAATAGAAAACAACCTTGTGGTAGAAGAATAGAAAAATCCATCCTGGACCGTCAGATCGAAGATGGATGGCCCATATTCTAGTGGAGATATCCCAGTCCACTTCATGGACATTTTATGGAAAACCCCCTGCTAATATGTAGATATAAAACACATTTTTTATAGTAATCACCTCAACTTTCTCATATTTAATCATTTTGTCCTCGGTAAATAAGATAAATTTTCAAATCCTCTCAACGTTGAGGCCTCATCTTTGCACATATCTGTTGCATGTATACTTGAGTACAAATAATGGCTTCTACAAGCAAAAATTGAACATGCTGGCACCTAATTTTTTTTTGCCAATATCCATCACAATATTTGTAAACACATTAAATTTATGCCATCTCATTCAAGTATATGTCAAACTGAACCATCCCAGACAAATAGTTGAGCACACGTCAAGTTAGACCATCCCAGGCATGAAGATCTGAGTAGATGTGAAACTGGACCATCCCACACATAAATAGTTGAGAACACGTCTAGTTAATTAGACCATCCCAGGCATAAAGATCTGAGTACATGTGAAACCATCTCAGGCACAAATATTTGAGTACATGTCACTCTAGAGTCTGGACCATCTCACTCACTAATGTCGAGTACATTATCAATCTGGAGCAGCAGAAGATACACAAGAGACATGCAATACATAACATGGCATGGACATTTCTAGTGTTGTGCTATCTTGAATGCAGAGAACAGGAAAGTTGTAGCGCTTGCCTCCGGTGCTCGTGCTTCTTGCTCATCAAGTTTTATGTGCTGGAAAGATGACATCAAACATATAGGAATCAGTTTGAGCACAAGACCATGTATGTATCACACATCCGTACTTAAAAATATTTGCTCCTGAGCTAATCTAATGAGTATGCATTAATAATATCATTTGACTAGCAGGAAGAGAACTGTATGCTGCATAGTCATTTGTACACTTCACTTAATATCATCACTAAACTTGCAATAACAATTTGGTCAGGTATAAATTCTGCCATACAGGGGAGAGCTTATTTCTTGCATACAAAGAGGTAAATTTTTTGCCTTTATTTTACAATCAGAGTGTTATTACAACCAAATGAGGAAAAGAGCAAAGAGCTAACAAAATTGTTTCACTAAAGCAAAACGATGCCCGACCACGACGGCACCTTCTTGTCCCTTTGCTCACTCACCTGTTAATCTTCTCGCGATGGCTGCTGCTAATCTTTGAATGGTTGTTGTTTGTTCTCTAGTTACACGGCTCACTTTTTTGCTAATTTCCCATTAGCTAGAGGTAGCTAGATGTGCACGTGTTGGTACTCATGGACTCACTGCTTAGCACGTGGTGGGTTAATTTGGCAGAAAGAATTCTTGTCCTTGTTTTGATTTCCTTGCTATCAAGTTCATCCTTGACTACTAATACTAGTACATCAGATTAACTAACGGAAAACATTTGCCTCTGCTTAAAATAAAGCCCAAATCATCAAATTCCTCAAGCAATGGATCGGCAACATGATTTTTCTGTACAACAACAGCAATACATCAAACGATCTGACCTATATACATGTTAACAAAGAGGATATATACTTGCTTCTGTTATGTTGTTGGGGCAGGCACGCAACAAGTGATAGCAGAATATTCGAATGGCTGCTACACAGGCCAGGTGCTCTGCTGCTAGTTAAACTACAGAGGTCAGGGCTAGCTACAAAACGAGTCAGCGAGTTTGAGGAGTGAGGTTGCGGTACAATCGTTGTACTATCCTCGGCTACAGGCGATAGAAGAAAGAATATGCATCAGCATCTTGTGGTTCAAGCAAACTGAAAATATTTTCTCCCTGTTTGTTCATGTATGACGAAATCTTAACTCAAATATAGAAAGCTTTCTGGGAATAAGAAAAAATAACCATAGATCCAACTAGAAGATACTTACCCATTGAATGATCATTTATTCCCAGAAATGGTACTCCATTCTATTAGTTTTTACGCTCTTTTCATCTACATTCGATCACATGTGGCAGGGGTCTCCAGAGGTCCTGAAAATAATCAAGTGTGATTTCCTTATCACAACAACCAGAATGGGTCAGTAACAACGTTTTCTAGAACTTCATATAATGGATCATGTTTAATAAGGTGCGCACCAAAGCTCAAGATACTTATATGATGGAACAAGAAGAAGGGCAATGTGGCTGATTGTACTGTTTTCCTAATTTCATCTCAATTGAAAGAACCATTTTGGTGCATGGCAAACCTGCATTCCTGAAGACCCGAGGTCTGTTCTTTGCCATCAGCAGATGTCCGAGCTAGGCATGGGGGTAGGCGGGCTACCTGTGGAGAATGGCTGGATGAGGCAAGAAATATAGTAGATCGAGAAGCCACATGTGGACAATGACTCGATGGGGTAAGAACATGGTAGATCGAGGTTGTCCTCTAGACGTCGGAGAACGATACCTGGAGATTTGCTCGCCCAGTGTCGCAGCGCAGCACAGAAGAGGTCCGCCCGGGCAGCCCGACCGGCGACCGCCGCAGGCGAGACGACCTAGATTCGTTGGGGCGGAGATGGAACGGTGCCTACAGTGGCCAAGGTCGCCGATCTAGGTACAGGATCTACACCCCCGTCGTCATTGGCAAGCTAGAGGGAGATGGGCTTGCCTTTAGGATTGGGGATTTTTTTTTTCGAGCCTCGGCCGCCGCTGCTCACATCGGAAGGAAGAAGGAGATGACAGGTCAAAAGAAGAGAGGAGATCGAAGCAAAAAAAACAAACAGAAGTAAGGGACTATTCTGCAAAGAAGAGCGCACAGATCCACCACTAGAATACGGGCCATCCATCTTCGATTTGACGGTCCAGGATGAATTTTTCTATTCTTCTACCACAAGGCTGCTTTCTATTGTAGTTGCTCCCCTTTGAATATTACCTTCTCATGGAAAGCATAAATAACCTGATCACCAGATATTTGCCTGAGCTCCGATACTATGCTTTCTTCCCCTGCACATAAGCTTGCAACTTCCACTTGAGCAGTGGACACTATGATCGTGCTTCCTGTCTTGTTGTTTGGGAAGCATATTTTGACCCGATCCCACTCCTCAATGGTCGACAAGTCATTAAGCACAATCAGGTACCTGCTCCCGCTCACGTACTCATCAAACTTCTCAGCCAGCTCTTGTGGATTCTTCTCTATTCCCAATAGAGCTTTAGCCCCTATACCCATGTGAAATTGAGTCACCAAACTCTGAATGAAGTCTTGTGGATTAAAGGGATGTACCAGCCTGACCCAAGCTCGGCATGGAAACTTGCTTTTAATATCTGGATTATCATAGACCGCCCTGATGATGGTCATCTGCCCGAGATCAGCACTTATTCCCCACACTGCAATCACCCTAAGGTCATTTTTATTGTTGTTGACCAGGTGGAGAAGACCCACCTTTGATTTCTGCTGCTTCGCAGTGTGCCTTGCTCCGTCAATGCCAAACAGTGCTGCAGACATAGTACTAGACCGCTCAGCAGCCATGGCGGCCTTGGAGCCAGAGCCCTTGATGAGATTGTAGCGCATGTTCCTCTGGCTGACATCCTCAACATTGGCTCTGAGTTCCTTCATTTGCTTGGCCACACGTCGCCGATCGAGCAGCGCACGACGGATACGCCACCATGACTGTTTCTCAAGGCGAACGGCGAATTCCTGGAGGGTGTCTTCGACGTCATAGGCCACGTCACGGACTTGTTTCACCAAGACCTTGACCACCCTGCTGTCGTCTCCATCTTCATGGGCGGCCATGAGAAAAGCCTGCATCATCTCGAGCTCGTTGGTGATGAAGATCTGATCACCCCGAACTCCAAGCTGCAGAGCCACCTCCTCCGCCACGGCGGATTGGGCGTAGCGAAGGGCTCCATTCAGCACGGACTTGCCAACGCTCAGCGTGGTCGCTTCCATCAATTAGCCTGGTGATTGATTGGTTGTGAGTTTGTGTCAGAGACAGTAGTGCGAATGCTATAGAGATGAGGCGTAGGATGATGGCTTAAAAAGGAGGAGCTCAAGTTGTGCAATTTGCAGTAACAAAAGTGAACAAGATATTGTTAGAAAAAGAAGACCAAGACTAGGCTGTGCTAGGAGGTCCAAGTCCTCCTAATCCTAATAATTAAACTTGCGTGTATCTTCCACTAGGATGACTGGATGAGCATTTGGATGGAATGCGACGCCTCAACAAGACTGCGAGGGGTAGCTTACTTTAGTTCGTCGACATAAAAAAGAAACGAGCTTGATTAAGACCACATCAGTAAGTTGGCTTCTTTGTGCGTGGGGGTGAAATGAATGGACGCACCCTGCTGCAACTCTGTTCACACTCATGTGATCCCAATTAAGGCAGAGGACCCAGTTAAGAAGAACGGATCTGCGGTCATGGAGACGCGAAATTCATCGCACGGGGACGGTGAGATAAAGAGGAATTGGAGAGGGCTCACCGTCTGATCGGAACTGGCCCGCCGGAGCTGAGGAAGAATCCACCGGCTCCGCCGCCCAGCAACGGCGGAGGTGGCGTCGATGGCGGGCTCGCGTCCGTCCCATACTGGCGCTCCTCCGGATACACGTAATCGAGACAGGGCGGGCTTGGCCGACCGGTTGCATTCGGCAGGCGGACGAGCGGAGCTGCAGTTTACGGCGGAGGGGGTGGCGGCGCGATGGGGAATAGGGGGCGGCGGCTGGGCGAACGGTCACACGACCTAAAAGAAAGAAAGAGATGCGAAGAATAATGGGTGACCTGGCGGTATACCTGGCCATGGGCAGCACGGCCCGGACGGCCCAAAAATCCTGGGCCGAGCCGGGCCTGAGGGTGCCATTGGGCCGGGCTCGGCCAGGAAATTGAGCCAGATAGGCCGATCAGGCCGGGCTCGGGCTTGCGAAAAACCAGATATTCGTCGTAGTTAGGCGGGGCCGTGTAGGGTTTTTTCAGGCTCGTGCCCGATTTATTAGGCTCGATAGTCCGGCCGGGCCGGGCTGGCCCGACATATGCCCAGGTATACCAGGCACTTCGTATGGATGTAGTATGTATTTTAGTTTTTTTTTTGCCTCAAAAAAATGTATTTTAGTTTTTTTAAGGATCAGGCGTTTGTTAGTTTTTTATACATTTATTTTTATCTATTTTTCCGACAAGTATTTTCAAACGGAGGGAGTACGAGAGTAGTCCAACTTAGAGTCGGTTCTTTTAAGCTATGTTGTGGAAATAAACTCCTACGAAAATAAGCTCCTCATGTGAAAATAAGTTGCAGATAATAAGCTAGCCAGCTTTCTTTCACAGCCTTCTTTTTTAGCTTATGTGTTGTATGCTCAGTGAAAAGTCTGTGCCCTTGGACTATATGGTTGTCTTAATTAATACTATGTTATTTTTCATCATTTTGTTGCTCAATGAACATTATTTCGACTTTGAAACACCACAATATGTTACAATAAAACATAATAAAAATCATTGCCTGACATGCAAATATCATACATGCATCATTACAACAAACCACATAGTGAATAGATGAGAATACCACATAGTGAATAGATTGAAATACCTGATAAAGACTTACACTCGCCACAAGCTACAACATGAATACATCAATACAAACCTTGACGTTCTAGATGAAAGTTAAATAAAAACCTGAACTTACAATCCCGAAAATTGGCACTTTAAACTTGTAATCCGGTCTATTTTGAACCCTCAACCTATTTCACGCATTGGGAATACTACAATCTGACCGGGATAACCTGCTACTCTCACGGACGAGAATTCGGCCGGCCCACTATACCACAACAAGAATTCGTGAAGTTTAGAAAATGTTCCCGCATTTCTATAGTTGTTCATGTTTTCTATTTTCTTTGGCACAAATTCAATTCCTTATGAGTTTTAATATTTTTTGGAATTTGAAATTATATTCGCATTTTAAAAAAACTGTTCATGATTTCAAAAAAAAATTGCATTTATCAAAAAAGTTCAGAATTCCAACATTTTTTCACATGATATGAAAATGCTTCAGATTTTCAAATTTTTTTTCACATTTTGGAACCAACGCTTTTGGAAATTCTTAACTTATTTATGTTTTGAAAAACATTGCATTTCAAAATTGTTCATTTTTTTAAGAAATGTTTTTATATATGAACGTTCTTGTGTGTTCTTATATTATAGGAGTAGGATTTTCTACAATAGCTTGCCACAGAACTAGTTAGGGTTTTCGGCGGTGTAAAAGTTCTCAAAAATCCTGAAAAAATATTGAACCAACACACCTATAATATAACATGATCCAACGGAGGGATTGAAAAAATATGACTGTATGTGTCTGCTACCTCTTGAGCATGCGTTGATTTTCCTTTGAAGAGGAAAGGGTGATGCAACAAAGTAGCGTAAGTATTTCCCTCAGTTTTGAGACCAAGGTATCAATCCAGTAGGAGATAACACACAAGTCACCTAGTACCTGCATAAACAATCAAGAACCTTGTAACCAATGCGATAAAGGGGTTGTCAATCCCTTCATGGTCACTTGCAAAAGTGAGATCTAATAAAGATAGTAAGATAAATATTTTTGGTATTTTTGTTGTACAGATTGAAAAGTAAAGATTGCAAAATAAAATAAATAGGAAACTAGAATTGTAGATCGGAAACTTATATGATGTAAAATAGAGTTTCTGTTGGCTCGAACCGCGCTAGAGTTTCTTGGGGCCTGTTGGTGGTCTCTGGTGCACCCGTGCTAGGCTGGATGTGTACCTGTATTTGCTTTGCATCAATGAAATTCAAATGCTGCTGGAGAGTTTGTTTGTGCCCAATGATTAGCACGCCCATTTCCATCATGAGTTGGAACGTCAAAGGGCTAAATTTGCCGGCGAGAATATCCGCTGTCAATTAGCTCGCTGAATCTCACCAGGCCTGCATCCTATGCCTGCAAGAGACAAAGCAGAAATTGTGCGCGAGCTGGGTGGACGCACCTTGGATGGCTGTGCGGTCCTGCCGGCCATTGGCACCCGTGGCGGTGCGGCGATCTTGTGGAACAAACAGCTGCTGGACCTGGCCACGCACGCTGTTGGTGTCTTCTCAATCACGGCCAAAGTTTCTGTTATTCGGAGCAACTACTCATTCTGGTTGACGACGGTGTACGGCCCGGTTGACGGCGCCCTCAAAGACTCCTTCCTAGCAGAACTAGTTCATGCGGCTCCACCGCCATGTCAACCATGGCTGATCAATGGAGACTTCAACATCATATACGAGGCCCATGACAAGAGCAACCTCAATCTGAAAAGAAGGATCATGGGGCAGTTCAGGAGAGCGATTGATTCGGCAGGTCTAAAGGAAATAAAATGCAAGAACAGGCGGTTCACCTGGACAAACGAGAGGGAAAATCCAAAATGGTGAGCATTGACAAGGTGTTCTGCAACACTGAATAGGACGGCCTCTTCCCCTCGCACATGCCCATGGCCGCGTCGACTGCCTGCTCCGATCACTGCCCGCTCCTCTTAGCAGATGCGGCCGCACCCCACCGGAAGGCTTCATTCAGATTCGAGTGTTTTTGGCCGCGGTTTCCACAATTCAGTGAAACGGTCGAGCGGGCCTAGCTGCGGCCAGTACACTGCACCTGTCCCATGGCCAGAATGAAGATTAAGATGCAGCGAACAGCCCATGACCTAAAGATTTGGTCCAAGTCGTTATTCAGCGATGCCAGGATTCAGTTCCACCTGGCAGCAGAGATCTGAAAAGAAGGATCATGCCGGCTGACCACGGCAGAATTCAACCTATGCAAGCAACTGAAATAGGGGATCGTGGGCTTGGCCACGATCGAGCATGCGCGCAAAAGGCAAGCGGCTGGAATCACCTGGCTCTAGGCCGGAGACGCCAAAACTGCATTTTTCCAGGCAAAGATCAATGCGAGACGAAGGAATAACTTCATCCACTCTCTGCAGACTAAATCGCACATAGCAACCTCACACGAGATAAAGCAGCCGCCACCCATGATCACTTCGTCAACTTGCTGGGCACCGAGTGGGGCCATGGCTGCGCCATAAACTGGGACGCGATCGACCTGCCCTCAGTCAGCAACGCTGGCCTGGATAACCCGTTCACTGAATAGGAGGTATGGGTTGCTGTCATTGATTCGCCTGCTGATAAGGCACCAGGCCCGAATGGGTTCTCTGGCAACTTATTTCACGCTTGCTGGAGCACCATTAAGCACGATATCATGGCGGTGTTTGATCACTTCTACAGCCTGGTGGGGGGTGTCGGTGTCAAAACATGTGGATCTCGGGTAGGGGGTCCCGAACTGTGCGTCTAGGGTCGATGGTAACAGGAGATGGGGGACACGATGTTTACCCAGGTTCGGGCCCTCTTGATGGAGGTAATACCCTACTTCCTGCTTGATTGATCTTGATGAATATGAGGATTACAAGAGTTGATCTACCACGAGATTGTAATGGCTAAACCCTAGATGTCTAGCCTGTAAGATTGTGATCACCTCTACGGACTAAACCCTCCAGTTTATATAGACACCAGAGGGGCCTAGGGTTGTACGGAGTCGGTTTACAGAGGAAGGAATCTACACATCTAAACGCCAAGCTTGCCATCCACGCAAATGAGAGTCCCAGTCGGACACGGGAAGAAGTCTTCTGCCTTGTATCTTCATAGCCCATTAATCCGGCCCATGTACATAGTCCGGACGCCCGAAGACCCCTTAATCCAGGAGTCCCTCGGTAGCCCCTGAACCAGGCTTCAATGACGATGTGTCCGGCACGCAGATTGTCTTCGGCATTGCAAGGCGGGTTCCTCCTCCGAATACTCCAAAACAGCCTTCGAATGTAGAAAACGTGTCCGGATCTGCAAAACAAGTACCACACACACATGCAGGGGGTATAATATTTCACGAGTCCATCTGCTGACAACTTCTGCAGCCTGACATCATGGCCCTGCCCGGTCATTATTTCGAACCGTTTTTAGCCTCCCGCTCCACGTTTTGAGATGCGGTTTTATTGGCACATCTTGTCAAAGCAGAGATCGTGTCCCCTTATTGCGGGATTCTCATCAATACAGGCGTGGGTAACCCAACCGCCCCATTGGCACGATTCCTTCGGAATAGGCAAGTTTTAAGGCCCATGAGGAGGCGTTTGATATTCATGGCCTTTATAAAGGGGCACAGACCCGTCTTTCTCCTCTACGCCTACCTCTTCCTCAACTTTTGAAGGAAATATGCCCTAGAGGCAATAATAAAGTTATTATTTATTTCCTTATTTCATGATAAATGTTTATTATTCATGCTAGAATTGTATTAAACCGGAAACATAATACATGTGTGAATACATAGACAAACAGAGTGTCACTAGTATGCCTCTACTTGACTAGCTCGTTAATCAAAGATGGTTATGTTTCCTAACCATGAACAAAGAGTTGTTATTTGATTAACGGGATCACATCATTAGGTGAATGATCTGATTGACATGACCCATTCCATTAGCTTAGCACCCGATCGTTTAGTATGTTGCTATTGCTTTCTTCATGACTTATACATGTTCCTATGACTATGAGATTATGCAACTCCCGTTTGCCGGAGGAACACTTTCTTGTAACCAAACATCACAACATAAATGGGTGATTATAAAGGTGCTCTACAGGTGTCTCCAAAGGTAAATGTTGGGTTGGCGTATTTCGAGATTAGGATTTGTCACTCCGATTGTCGGAGAGGTATCTCTGGGCCCTCTCGGTAATGCACATCACATAAGCCTTGCAAGCATTGCAACTAATGAGTTAGTTGCGAGATGATGTATTACGGAACGATTAAAGAGACTTGCCGGTAACGAGATTGAACTAGGTATTGGATACCGACGATCAAATCTCGGACAAGTAACATACCGATGACAAAGGGAACGACGTATGTTGTTATGCGGTCTGACCGATAAAGATCTTCGTAGAATATGTAGGAGCCAATATGGGCATCCAGGTCCCGCTATTGGTTATTGACCGGAGACGTGTCTCGGTCATGTCTACATTGTTCTCGAACCGTAGGGTCCGCACGCTTAAAGTTTCGATGACAGTTATATTATGAGTTTATGAGTTTTGATGTACCGAAGGAGTTCGGAGTCCCGGATGAGATCGGGGACATGACGAGGAGTCTCGAAATGGTCGAGACGTAAAGATTGATATATTGGACGACTATATTCGGACATCGGAAAGGTTCCGAGTGATTCGGGTATTTTTCGGAGTACCGGGTAGTTACGGGAGAAGCAATGGGCCTTGATGGGCTTTAGTGGGAAGAGGAGAAAGGGCCAAGGGGCTGCTGCGCCCCCCCTCTCCTCTGGTCCGAATTGGACTAGGGAAAAGGGGGCCGGCCACCTTTCCTTCTCCTCCACTTCCTTCTCCCTTCCTCCCCTCTTGGTGGACTCCTACTAGGACTTGGAGTCCTAGTAGAACTCCACATCCTGGCCGCACCAAGCCTTGGCCGGCCTCCTCCTCCTCCATCCTTTATATACTGAGGCAAGGGGCACCCCTAGACACACAAGTTGATCTTTCGTGATCGTTCCTTAGCCGTGTGCGGTGCCCCCCTCCACCATATTCCACCTCAGTCATATTGTAGCGGTGCTTAGGCGAAGCCCTGCGATGGTAGGACATCAAGATCGTCACCACGCCGTCGTGCTGACGGAACTCTTCCCCGACGCTTTGCTGGATCGGAGCCCGGGGATCATCATCGAGCTGTACGTGTGCTAAGAACTCGGAGGTGCCGGAGTAACGGTGCTTGGATCGGCCGGATCGGGAAGACATACGACTACTTCCTCTATGTTGTGTCAACGCTTCCGTTGTCGATCTACAAGGGTACGTAGATCATACTCTCCCCTCTCGTTGCTATGCATCACCATGACCTTGCGTGTGCGTAGGAAATTTTTTGAAATTACTACATAACCCAACAGTGGTATCCGAGCCTAGATTTTATATGTTGATGTTATATGCACGAGTAGAACACAAGTGAGTTGTGGGCGATATAAGTCATACTGCTTACCAGCATGTCATACTTTGGTTCGGCGGTATTGTTGGACGAAGCGACCCGGACCGACATTATGCGTACGCTTACGCGAGACCGGTACTCCCGACGTGCTTTGCACATAGGTGGCTTGCGGGCGACAGTTTCTCCAACTTTAGTTGAACCGAGTGCGGCTACGCCCGGTCCTTGCGAAGGTTAAAACAACACCAACTTGACAAACTATCGTTGTGGTTTTGATGCATAGGTAAGATTGGTTCTTGCTTAAGCCCATAGCAGCCACGTAAAACTTGCAACAACAAAGTAGAGGACGTCTAACTTGTTTTTGCAGGGCATGTTGTGATGTGATATGGTCAAGACATGATGCTGAAATTTATTGTATGAGATGATCATGTTTTGTAACCGAGTTATCGGCAATTTGCAGGAGCCATATGGTTGTCGCTTTATTGTATGCAATGCAATCGCGATGTAATGCTTTACTTTATCACTAAGCGGTAGCGATAGTCGTGGAAGCATAAGATTGGCGAGACGACAACGATGCTACGATGGAGATCAAGGTGTCACGCCGGTGACGATGGTGATCACGACGGTGCTTCGAAGATGGAGATCACAAGCACAAGATGATGATGGCCATATCATATCACTTATATTGATTGCATGTGATGTTTATCTTTTATGCATCTTATCTTGCTTTGATTGACGGTAGCATTATAAGATGATCTCTCACTAATTATCAAGAAGTGTTCTCCCTGAGTATGCACCGTTGCAAAAGTTCTTCGTGCTGAGACACCACGTGATGATCGGGTGTGATAGGTTCTACGTTCAAATACAATGCGTGCAAAATAGTTGCACACGCGGAATACTCAGGTTATACTTGACGAGCCAAGCATATACAGATATGGCCTCGGAACACGGGGACCGAAAGGTCGAGCGTGAATCATATAGTAGATATGATCAACATAGTGATGTTCACCAATGAAACTACTCCATCTCATGTGATGATCAGACATGGTTTAGTTGATTTGGATCACGTAATCACTTAGAGGATTAGAGGGATGTCTATCTAAGTGGGAGTTCTTAAGTAATATGATTAATTGAACTTAAATTTATCATGAACTTAGTCCTGTTAGTATTAGCATATCTATGTTGTAGATCAATAGCTCGCGTTGTTGCTTTCATATGTTTATTTTGATATGTTCCTAGAGAAAATTGTGTTGAAAGATGTTAGTAGCAATGATGCGGATTGGATCCGTGATCTGAGGTTTATCCTCATTGCTGCACAGAAGAATTATGTCCTTGATGCACCGCTAGGTGACAGACCTATTGTAGGAGCAGATGCAGACGTTATGAACGTTTGGCTAGCTCAATATGATGACTACTTGATAGTTTAAGTGCACCATGCTTAGCGGCTTAGAATCGGGACTTCAAAGACATTTTGAACGTCATGGACCATATGAGATGTTCCAGGAGTTGAAGTTAATATTTCAAGCAAATACCCGAGTTGAGAGATATGAAATCTCCAACAAGTTCTATAGCTAAAAGATGGAGGAGAATCGCTCAACTAGTGAGCATGTGCTCAGATTCTCTGGGTACTACAATCGCTTGAATGAAGTGGGAGTTAATCTTCCAGATAAGATAGTGATTGACAGAATTCTCTAGTCACCATCACCAAGTTAGTAGAACTTCGTGATGAACTATAATATGCAAGGGATAACGGAAACAACTGTCAAGCTCTTCGTGATGCTGAAATCAATGAAGGTAGAAATCAAGAAAAACATCAAGTGTTGATGGTTGACAAGACCACTAGTTTCAAGAAAAGGGCAGAGGGAAGAAGGGGGACTTCAAGAAGAACAGCAAGCAAGTTGCTGCTCAAGTGAAGAAGCCCAAGTCTGGTCCTAAGCCTGAGACTAAGTGCTTCTACTGCAAAGGGACTGGTCACTGGAAGCGGAACTACCCCAAGTGATTGGCGGATAAGAAGGATGGCAAAGTGAACATAAGTATATTTGATATACATGTCATTGATGTGTACTTTACTAGTGTTTATAGAAAACCCTCAGTATTTGATACTAGTTCAGTTTCTAAGATTAGTAACTCGAAACGGGAGTTGCAGAATAAACAGAGACTAGTTAAGGGTGAAGTGACGATGTGTGTTGGAAGTGGTTCCAAGATTGATATGATCATCATCGCACACTCCCTATAATTTCGGGATTAGTGTTGAACCTAAATAAGTGTTATTTGGTGTTTGCGTTGAGCATGAATATGATTTGATCATGTTTATTGTAATACGATTATTCATTTAAGTAAGAGAATAAATTGTTGTTCTGTTTACATGAATAAAACCTTATATGGTTACACACCCAATGAAAATAGTTCGTTGGATCTCGATCGTAGTGATACACATAATCATAATATTGAAACCAAAAGATGCAAAGTTAATAATGATAGTGCAACTTATTTGTAGCACTGCCGTTTAGGTCATATTGGTGTAAAGCGCATGAAGAAACTCCATGCTGATGGGCTTTTGGAATCACTTGATTATGAATCAGTTGATGCTTGCGAACCATGCCTCATGGGCAAGATGACTAAGACTCTGTTCTTCGGAACAATGGGGCGAGCAACAGATTTGTTGGAAATCATACATACTGATGTATGTGGTCCGATGAATATTAAGGCTCGCGACAGGTATCATTATTTTCTGAACTTCACAGATGATTTGAGCAGATATGGGTATATCTACTTGATGAAACATAAGTCTGAAACATTTGAAAAGTTCAAAGAATTTCAGAGTGAAGTGGAAAATCATCGTGAAAAGAAAATAAAGTTTCTACGATCTGATCGCGGAGACAAATATTTGAGTTACAAGTTTGGTCTTCAGTTAAAACAATGTGGAATAGTTTCACAAACTCATGCCACATGGAACACCACAACATAATGGTGTGTCCGAACGTCATAACCGTACTTTATTGGATATAGTGCAATCTATGATGTCTCTTACCGATCTACCACTATCGTTTTGGGGTTATGCATTAGAGACAGCTGCATTCACGTTAAAAGGGCACCATCTAAATCCATTGAGACGACGCCTTATGAACTGTGGTTTGGCAAGAAACCAAAGTTGTCGTTTCTTAAAGTTTTGGGTTGTGATGCTTATGTGAAAAAAGTTTTCATCCTGATAAGCTCAAACCCAAATCGGAGAAATATGTCTTCATAGGATACCTAAAGGAGACTGTTGGGTACACCTTCTATCACAGATCCGAAGGCAAGACATTCGTTGCTAAGAATGGATCCTTTCTAGAGAAGGAGTTTCTCTCGAAAGAAGTGAGCGGGAGGAAAGTAGAAAGCTTGATAAGGTAATTGTCCCTTCTCCCTTATTGGAAAGTAGTTCATCACAGAAATCTGTTCTTGTGACTACTACACCAATTAGTGAGGAAGCTAATGATGATGATCATGTAACTTCAGATCAAGTTACTACTGAATCTAGTAGGTAAACCAGAGTGAGATCCACACCAGAGTGGTACGGTAATCCTGTTCTGGAAGTCATGTTACTAGACCATGACGAACTTGCGAACTATGAGGAAGCGATGATGAGCCCAGATTCCGCGAAATGGTTTGAGGCCATGAAATCTGAGATATGATCCATGTATGAGAACAAAGTATGGACTTTGATGGATTTGCCCGATGATCGGCAAGCCATAGAAAATAAATGGATCTTCAAGAGGAAGACGGACGCTGATAGTAGTGTTACTATCTACAAAGCTAGAATTGTCACAGTTTTCGACAAGTTCAAGGTGTTGACTACGATGAGAGTTTCTCACTCGTATCTATGCTTGAGTCTGTCCGAATCATGTTAGTAATTGCCGCATTTTATGAAATCTGGCAAATAGATAAACAAAACTGCATTCCTTAATGGATTTATTAAAGAAGAGTTGTATATGATGCAACCAGAAGGTTTTGTCAATCCGAAAGGTGCTAACAAAATGTGCAAACTCCAGCGATCAATCTGTGGACTGGTGCAAGCATCTCGGAGTTGGAATATATGCTTTGATGAGTTGATCAAAGCATATAGTTTTATACAGACTTGCGGTGAAGCCTGTATTTACGAGAAAGTGAGTGGGAGCACTACAACATTTTTGATAAGTATATGTGAATGACATATTGTTGATCGGAAATAATGTAGAATTATTCTATAAAGCATAAAGGAGTGTTTGAAAGGAGTTTTTCAAATAAAGACTTCGGTGAAGCTGCTTACATATTGAGCTTTAAGATCTATAGAGATAGATCAAGACGCTTGATAAGTTTTTTCAATGAGTACATACCTTGACAAGATTTTGAAGTAGTTCAAAATGGAGCAGTCAAAGAAAGAGTTCTTGCCTGTATTACAAGGTGTGAAGTTGAGTAAGACTCAAAGCCCAACCACGGCAGAAGATAGAAAGAGAATGAAAGTCATTCCCTATGCCTTGGCCATAGGTTCTATAAAGTATGTCATGCTGTATACCAGATCTATTGTATACCCTGCACTGATTTGGCAAGGGAGTACAATAGTGATCTAGGAGTAGATCACGGGACAGCGGTCAGAATTATCCTTAGTGAAATAAGGATATGTTTCTCGATTCTGGATGTGACAAAAAGGTTCGTCGTAAAGGGTTACGTCGATGCAAGTTTATGACACTGATCCAGATGATTCTAAGTCTCAATCTGGATACATATTGAAAGTGGGAGCAATTAGCTAGAGTAGCTCCGTGCAGAGCATTGTAGACATAGGATTTTGCAAAATACATACGGATCTGAATTTGGCAGGCCCGTTGACTAAATTTCTCTGACAAGCAAAACATGATCACTCTTTGGGTGTTAATCACATAGCAATGTGAACTAGATTATTGAATCTAGTAAACCCTTTGGGTGTTAGTCACATGGAGATGTGAACCAATCACATAAAGATGTGAACTATTGATGTTAATCACATAGCAATGTGAACTAGATTATTGACTCTAGTGCAAGTGGGAGACTGAAGGAAATATGCCCTAGAGGCAATAATAAAGTTATTATTTATTTCCTTATTTCATGATAAATATTTATTATTCATGCTAGAATTGTATTAAACCGGAAACATAATACATGTGTGAATACATAGACAAACAGAGTGTCACTAGTATGCCTCTACTTGACTAGCTCGTTAATCAAAGATGGTTATGTTTCCTAACCATGAACAAAGAGTTGTTATTTGATTAACGGGATCACATCATTAGGTGAATGATCTGATTGACATGACCCATTCCATTAGCTTAGCACCCGATCGTTTAGTATGTTGCTATTGCTTTCTTCATGACTTATACATGTTCCTATGACTATGAGATTATGCATCTCCCGTTTGCCGGAGGAACACTTTGTGTGCTACCAAACGTCACAACATAAATGGGTGATTATAAAGGTGCTCTACAGGTGTCTCCAAAGGTAAATGTTGGGTTGGCGTATTTCGAGATTAGGATTTGTCACTCCGATTGTCGGAGAGGTATCTCTGGGCCCTCTCGGTAATGCACATCACATAAGCCTTGCAAGCATTGCAACTAATGAGTTAGTTGCAAGATGATGTATTACGGAACGAGTAAAGAGACTTGCCGGTAACGAGATTGAATTAGGTATTGGATACCGACGATCGAATCTCGGACAAGTAACATACCGATGACAAAGGGAACGACATATGTTGTTATGCGGTCTGACCGATAAAGATCTTCGTAGAATATGTAGGAGCCAATATGGGCATCCAGGTCCCGCTATTGGTTATTGACCGGAGACGTGTCTCGGTTATGTCTACATTGTTCTCGAACCGTAGGGTCCGCACGCTTAAAGTTTCGATGACAGTTATATTATGAGTTTATGAGTTTTGATGTACCGAAGGAGTTCGGAGTCCCGGATGAGATCGGGGACATGACGAGGAGTCTCGAAATGGTCGAGACGTAAAGATCGATATATTGGACGACTATATTTGGACATCGGAAAGGTTCCGAGTGATTCGGGTATTTTTCGGAGTACCGGGTAGTTACGGGAGAAGCAATGGGCCTTGATGGGCTTTAGTGGGAAGAGGAGAAAGGGCCAAGGGGCTGCTGCGCCCCCCCTCTCCTCTGGTCCGAATTGGACTAGGGAAAAGGGGGCCGGCCACCTTTCCTTCTCCTCCACTTCCTTCTCCCTTCCTCCCCTCTTGGTGGACTCCTACTAGGACTTGGAGTCCTAGTAGAACTCCACATCCTGGCCGCACCAAGCCTTGGCCGGCCTCCTCCTCCTCCATCCTTTATATACTGAGGCAAGGGGCACCCCTAGACACACAAGTTGATCTTTCGTGATCGTTCCTTAGCCGTGTGCAGTGCCCCCCTCCACCATATTCCACCTCGGTCATATTGTAGCGGTGCTTAGGCGAAGCCGTGCGACGGTAGGACATCAAGATCGTCACCACGCCGTCGTGTTGACGGAACTCTTCCCCGACGCTTTGCTGGATCGGAGCCCGGGGATCGTCATCGAGCTGTACGTGTGCTAAGAACTCAGAGGTGCCGGAGTAACGGTGCTTGGATCGGTCGGATCGGGAAGACATACGACTACTTCCTCTACGTTGTGTCAACGCTTCCGTTGTCGATCTACAAGGGTACATAGATCATACTCTCCCCTCTCGTTGCTATGCATCACCATGATCTTGCGTGTGCGTAGGAAATTTTTTGAAATTACTACATAAGCCAACAACTTTTCCAACCTCGAGCTCCAGCACCCAGGTTTCAATTTAGTCGTTCCAAGCCTCCCAGTCATGTCCGGACCCAACCCTCAAGGCCGGTGGGTGGCCTCCTCTATCACAGAGGAGGATATCGCGAAGCTCCGGGCGGCAAGGTACCTGACCGCGGAAATCCTCCACAGGCTCCCTGCTAAGGGGCAGGTTATTCCTATACCCAGATCCGGCGAGAGTCGTATTCATCTCCCACTTCCTCCGGGGGCTAGGGTTTGCTCTCCACCCTTTAGTTCGTGGCCTTATGTTCTATTACGGGCTAGATTTTCACGATCTAGCTCCGGACTCCTTTCTTCACATCTCGGCGTTCATTGTCATGTGCGAGGCCTTTCTCCGCATTCCCCCACACTTAGGCTTATTGCTCAAGACCTTCAACGTGAAGCCGAAGGTGGCCGACGGGGCGCAAGCGGAGTGTGGCGGTGCTATGGTGAGCAAGCTCACCAATACTCTTTGGCCAAAGGGCTCCTTCACGGAAACTTCCAACCTATGGCAGCGGGAGTGGTTTTATATCACTGAACCCCGCGGTACCAAGTGGGCAGCTACACCTGCGTTCCGATCTGGCCCTCCATTATGACTCGCACCATGGATTAATAAGGGGCTGGACTGGGGATCAATTGATGAAGTGCTGACGCTACAGAGCCGTATCCGGAGCCTCCTTGAAAAGGACACCGGCCTCATCAACGTGATCCAGGTAATGCTAGTCCGCCGGGTCCTGCCGTGCTAGCGACGGCCTCTTCGCATGTGGGAGTTCAATCCGGAAGGACCACGGACCCTCCAACACTTCTTCGACACAACGCACAAAGGGATGTGGAAGTTATTCTTCGGGACCCGAAAGAAGTGGCCGGATACAGCCGAGGACATCGGCCTCGACTGCAACCATCCGGATACCTCAGTGAGCACTCGACTCCTGAACACAGCTTAGTTGATTATCCCGTATTAATATACTGAGAAACCTGTCTTCGACCAGGGATGGATAAAGAAGGCGGAACGAATTAGGTGTTCGGCTCCACTTCCCAAAGACTCAGCTGATCCTGTGTTGACAAGGATGCTGGCCCCGGTGCCATATCAAGTGCCGGAGAAGGAGGACAAAGAGAAGAGCAATAAGGCCCAAGGTGGCCTCCACTCTAAAGGTACACCGGACGCTATGTCCGGCGAGACCGTAACCCCCTCTTCTGAAGACGAAGGGGAGGAAGAAGCTGATATCCCTTCTCCCCATGGGAAGAAAAGGACCGCCTTCGAAGATTTGGAGGTGGAGGCTCCAAAGAGAGGGAAAATGTCCCTGCCAGACTGTTCGTGTTCGGAAGATGACGTTGCCGCACAGTTCCTCCATAAGGACAAGCCTTTCACCGAATCGTAAGTGAACAAGGGTATTCTAGACATATCCTGTTCTTTTCAGGTTACCAAGGTAACATCTTAAATATATGTTCTTCCGGAGATGATGGAAAGCAAGACGCCTCCACTGAAGGAAATATGCCCTAGAGGCAATAATAAAGTTATTATTTATTTCCTTATACCATGATAAATGTTTATTATTCATGCTAGAATTGTATTAACCGGAAACATAATACATGTGTGAATACATAGACAAATAGAGTGTCACTAGTATGCCTCTACTTGACTAGCTCGTTAATCAAAGATGGTTATGTTTCCTAACCATGGACAAAGAGTTGTTATTTGATTAACGGGATCACATCATTAGTTGAATGATCTGATTGACATGACCCATTCCATTAGCTTAGCACCCGATCGTTTAGTATGTTGCTATTGCTTTCTTCATGACTTATACATGTTCCTATGACTATGAGATTATGCAACTCCCGTTTGCCGGAGGAACACTTTGTGTGCTACCAAACGTCACAACGTAACTGGGTGATTATAAAGGAGCTCTACAGGTGTCTCCAAAGGTACATGTTGGGTTGGCGTATTTCGAGATTAGGATTTGTCACTCCGATTGTCGAAGAGGTATCTCTGGGCCCTCTCGGTAATGCACATCACATAAGCCTTGCAAGCATTGCAACTAATGAGTTAGTTGTGAGATGATGTATTACGGAACGAGTAAAGAGACTTGCCGGTAATGAGATTGAACTAGGTATTGAGATACCGACGATCGAATCTCGGGTAAGTAACATACCGATGACAAAGGGAACAACGTATGTTGTTATGCGGTCTGACCGATAAAGATCTTCATAGAATATGTAGGAGCCAATATGGGCATCCAGGTCCCTCTATTGGCTATTGACCGGAGATGTGTCTCAGTCATGTCTACATTGTTCTCGAACCGTAGGGTCCACACGCTTAACGTTACGATGACAGTTTCATTATGAGTTTATGCATTTTGATGTATTGAAGTTTGTTCGGAGTCCCGGATGTGATCATGGACATGACGGGGAGTCTTGAAATGGTCGAGACATAAAGATCGATATATTGGAAGCCTATATTTGGATATCGGAATCGTTCCGGGTGAAATCGGGATTTTACCGGAGTACCGGGAGGTTACCGGAAACCCCCGGGGGGTTATTGGGCCTACATGGGCCTTAAGGGAGAAGAGGAGGGCTGGCCAGGGCAGGCCGCGCGCCCCCTCCCCCCTAGTCCGAATAGGACAAGGAAGGAGGGGGGGGGGGCGCCCCCCTTTCCTCTTCCCCTTCCCCCTTTCCTTCTCCAACAAGGCAAGAGGGGGGAGTCCTACTCCCGGTGGGAGTAGGACTCCTCCAGGTGCACCCCAAGGGGGCCGGCCGCACCTCCCCCTCCCTCCTTTATATACGGGGCAGGGGGGCACCGTAGAACACACAAGTTGATCTTTGTGATCGTTCCTTAGCCGTGTGTGGTGCCCCCTTCTACCATATTCCACCTCGGTCATATTGTAGCAGCACTTAGGTGAAGCCCTGCGACAGTAGAACATCAAGATCGTCACCACGCCGTCGTGCTGACGGAACTCATCCCCGAAGTTTTGCTGGATCGGAGCCCGGGGAGCGTCATCGAGCTGAACGTGTGCCAAGAACTCGGAGATGCCGGAGTAACGGTGCTTGGATCGGTTGGACCGGGAAGACATACGACTACTTCCTCTACGTTGCGTCAACGCTTCCGCTTCGGTCTACGAGGGTACGTAGACGACACTCTCCCCTCTCGTTGCTATGCATTACCATGATCTTGCGTGTGCGTAGGAATTTTTTTGAAATTACTACGTTCCCCAACAGTGGCATCCGAGCCTAGGTTTTTATGGTTTGATGTTATATGCACGAGTAGAACACAAGTGAGTTTTGGGCGATATAAGTCATACTGCTTACCAGCATGTCATACTTTGGTTTGGCGGTATTGTTGGATGAAGCGGCCCGGACCGACATTACGCGTACGCTTACGCGAGACTGGTTCTACCGCCGTGCTTTGCACACAGGTGGCTGGCGGGTGTTAGTTTCTCCAACTTTAGTTGAACCGAGTGTGGCTACGCCCGTTCCTTGCGAAGGTTAAAACAACACTAACTTGACAAACTATCGTTGTGGTTTTGATGCGTAGGTAAGATTGGTTCTTGCTTAAGCCCGTAGCAGGCACGTAAAACTTGCAACAAACAAAGTAGAGGACGTCTAACTTGTTTTTGCAGGGCATGTTGTGATGTGATATGGTCAAGGCATGATGCTAAATTTTATTGTATGAGATGATCATGTTTTGTAACCGAGTTATCGGCAACTGGCAGGAGCCATATGGTTGTCGCTTTATTGTATGCAATGCAATCGCCCTGTAATGCTTTACTTTATCACTAAGCGGTAGCGATAGTCGTATAAGGATAAGATTGGCGAGACGACAACGATGCTACGATGGAGATCAAGGTGTCGCGCCGGTGACGATGGTGATCATGACGGTGCTTCAAAGATGGAGATCACAAGCACAAGATGATGATGGCCATATCATATCACTTATATTGATTGCATGTGATGTTTATCTTTTATGCATCTTATCTTGCTTTGATTGACGGTAGCATTTTAAGATGATCTCTCACTAATTATCAAGAAGTGTTCTCCCTGAGTATGCACCGTTGCGAAAGTTCTTCGTGCTGAGACACCACGTGATGATCGGGTGTGATAGGCTCTACATTCAAATACAACGGGTGCAAAACAGTTGCACACGCGGAATACTCAGGTTATACTTGACGAGCCAAGCATATACAGATATGGCCTCGGAACACGGAGACCGAAAGGTCCAGCGTGAATCATATAGTAGATATGATCAACATAGTGATGTTCACCATTGAAACTACTCCATCTCACGTGATGATCGGACATGGTTTAGTTGATATGGATCACGTGATCACTTAGAGGATTAGAGGGATGTCTATCTAAGTGGGAGTTCTTAAGTAATATGATTAATTGAACTTAAATTTATCATGAACTTAGTCCTGGTAGTATTAGCATATCTATGTTGTAGATCAATAGCTCGCGTTGTTGCTTTCGTATGTTTATTTTGATATGTTCCTAGAGAAAATTATGTCGAAAGATGTTAGTAGCAATGATGCGGATTGGATCCGTGATCTGAGGTTTATCCTCATTGCTGCACAGAAGAATTATGTCCTTGATGCACCGCTAGGTGATAGACCTATTGCAGGAGCAGATGCAGACGTTATGAACGTTTGGCTAGCTCAATATGATGACTACTTGATAGTTTAAGTGCACCATGCTTAACGGCTTAGAATCGGGACTTCAAAAACGTTTTGAACGTCATGGACCATATGAGATGTTCCAGGAGTTGAAGTTAATACTTCAAGCAAATACCCGAGTTGAGAGATATGAAGTCTCCAACAAGTTCTATAGCTAAAAGATGGAGGAGAATCGCTCAACTAGTGAGCATGTGCTCAGATTGTCTGGGTACTACAATCACTTGAATCAAGTGGGAGTTAATCTTCCAGATAAAATAGTGATTGAAAGAATTCTCTAGTCACCATCACCAAGTTAGTAGAACTTCGCGATGAACTATAATATGCAAGGGATAACGGAAACGATTCCCAAGCTCTTCGTGATGCTAAAATCGACGAAGGTAGAAATCAAGAAAAACATCAAGTGTTGATGGTTGACAAGACCACTAGTTTCAAGAAAAGGGCAAAGGGAAGAAGGGGAACTTCAAGAAGAACGGCAAGCAAGTTGCTGCTCAAGTGAAGAAGCCCAAGTCTGGTCCTAAGCCTGAGACTAAGTGCTTCTACTGCAAAGGGGCTGGTCATTGGAAGTGGAACTGCCCCAAGTATTTGGCGGATAAGAAGGATGGCAAAGTGCACAAAGGTATATTTGATATACATATTGTTGATGTGTATTTTACTAGTGTTTGTAGCAATCCCTCGGTATTTGATACTGGATCAGTTGCTAAGAGTAGTAACTCGAAAGGGGAATTGCAGAATGAACAGAGACTAGTTAAGGGTGAAGTGACGATGTGTGTTGGAAGTGGTTCCAAGATTGATATGATCATCATCGCACACTCCCTGTATTTTCAGGATTAGTGTTGAACCTAAATAAATGTTATTTGGTGTCTGCGTTGAGCATAAATATGATTTGATCATGTTTATTGCAATACGGTTATTCATTTAAGTTAGAGAATAATTGTTGTTCTATTTATATGAGTAAAACCTTCCATGGTTATACACCCAATGAAAATGGTTCATTGGATCTCGATCGTAGTGATACACATATTCATAATATTGAAACCAAAAGATGCAAAGTTAATAATGATAGTGCAACTTATTGGTGGCACTGCCGTTTAGGTCATATTGGTATAAAGCGCACGAAGAAACTCCATGCTGATGGGATTTTGGAATCACTTGATGCTTGCGAACCATGCCTTATGGGCAAGATGACTAAAACACCGTTCTCCGGAACAATGAAGCAAGCAACAGATTTGTTGGAAATCATACATACTGATGTATGTGGTCCGATGAATATTAAGGCTTGCAGCAGGTATCATTTTTTTCTGATCTTCACAGATGATTTGAGCAGATATGGGTATATCTACTTGATGAAACATAAGTCTGAAACATTTGAAAAGTTCAAAGAATTTCAGAGTGAAGTGGAAAATCATCGTGACAAGAAAATAAAATTTCTACGATTTGATCGCGGAGACAAATATTTGAGTTACGAGTTTGGTCTTCAATTAAAACAATGTGGAATAGTTTCACAAACTCATGCCACCTGGAACACCACAACATAATGGTGTGTCCGAACGTCATAACCGTACTTTATTAGATATAGTGCAATCTATGATGTTTCTTACCGATTTACCACTATCGTTTTGGGGTCATGCATTAGACACAGCTGCATTCACGTTAAATAGGGCACCATCAAAATCCGTTGAGACGACGCCTTATGAACTGTGGTTTGGCAAGAAACCAAAGTTGTCGTTTCTTAAAGTTTGGGGTTGCGATGCTTATATGAAAAAGTTTCATCCTGATAAGCTCAAACCCAAATCGGAGAAATGTGGCTTCATAGGATACCCAAAGGAGACAGTTGGGTACACCTTCTATCACAGATCCGAAGGCAAGATATTCGTTGGTGAGAATGGATCCTTTCTAGAGAAGGAGTTTATCTCGAAAGAAGTGAGTGGGAGGAAAGTAGAACTTGATGAGGTAATTGTACCTTCTCCCTTATTGGAAAGTAGTTCATCACAGAAATCTGTTCCTGTGACTACTACACCAATTAGTGAGGAAGCTAATGATGATGATCATAAAACTTCAGATCAAGTTACTACCGAATCTCGTAGGTAAACCAGAGTGAGATCCGCACCAGAGTGGTACGGTAATCCTGTTCTGGAAGTCATGTTACTAGACCATGACGAACTTGCGAACTATGAGGAAGCGATGATGAGCCCAGATTCCGCAAAATGGCTTAAGGCCATGAAATCTGAGATAGGATCCATGTATGAGAACAAAGTATGGACTTCGGTTGACTTGCCCGATGTTCGGCAAGCCATTGAGATTAAATGGATCTTCAAGAGGAAGACGGACGCTGATAGTAGTGTTACTATCTACAAAGCTAGATTTGTCGAAAAAGGTTTTTGACAAAGTTCAAGGTGTTGACTACGATGAGATTTTCTCACTCGTATCGATGCTTAAGTCTGTCCGAATCATGTTAGCAATTGCCGCATTTTATGATTATGAAATTTGGTAGATGGATGTCAAAACTACATTCCTGAATGGATTTCTGGAAGAAGAGTTGTATATGATGCAGCCGGAAGGTTTTGTCGATCCAAAAGGAGCTAACAAAGTGTGCAAGCTCCAGCGATCCATTTATGGACTGGTGCAAGCCTCTCAGAGTTGGAATATACGCTTTGATGAGTTGATCAAAGCATATAGTTTTATACAGACTTGCGGTGAAGCCTGTATTTACAAGAAAGTGAGTGGGAGCACTACAACATTTCTGATAAGTATATGTGAATGACATATTGTTGATCGGAAATAATGTAGAATTATTCTGCAAAGCATAAAGGAGTATTTGAAAGGAGTTTTTCAAAGAAGGACCTCGGTGAAGCTGCTTAGATATTGAGCATCAAGATCTATAGAGATAGATCAAAACGCTTGATAAGTTTTTCAATGAGTACATACCTTGACAAGATTTTGAAGTAGTTCAAAATGGAACAGTCAAAGAAAGAGTTCTTGCCTGTGTTACAAGGTGTGAAATTGAGTAAGACTCAAAGCCCGACCTCGGCAGAAGATAGAAAGAGAATGAAAGTCATTCCCTATGCCTCAGCCATAGGTTCTATAAAGTATGCCATGCTATGTACCAGATCTATTGTATACCCTACACTGATTTTGGCAAGGGAGTACAATAGTGATCTAAGAGTAGATCACTGGACAGCGGTCAAAATTATCCTTAGTAGAATAAGGATATGTTTCTCGATTATGGAGGTGACAAAAGGATCATCGTAAAGCGTTACGTCGATGCAAGTTTTGACACTGATCTAGATGACTTTAAGTCTCAATCTGGATACATATTAAAAGTAGGAGCAATTAGCTAGAGTAGCTCCGTGCAGAGCATTGTTGACATGGATATTTGCAAAATACATACGGATCTGAATGTGGCAGACCCGTTGACTAAGATTCTCTCAGAAGCAAAACATGATCACACCTTAGTACTCTTTGGGTGTTAATCACATAGCGATGTGAACTAGAATACTGAATCTAGTAAATCCTTTGGGTGTTGGTCACATGGCGATGTGAACTATCGATGTTAATCACATGGTGATGTGATCCAGATTATTGACTCTAGTGCAAGTGGGAGACTGAAGGAAATATGCCCTAGAGGCAATAATAAAGTTATTATTTATTTCCTTATATCATGATAAATGTTTATTATTCATGCTAGAATTGTATTAACCCGAAACATAATACATGTGTGAATACATAGACAAACAGAGTGTCACTAGTATGCCTCTACTTGACTAGCTTGTGTTGGGGAACGTAGCATAAATTCAAAATTTTCCTACGTGTCACCAAGATCTATCTATGGAGTCATCTAGCAACGAGGGAGGAGTGGATCTACATACCCTTGTAGATCGCGCGCGGAAGCGTTCAAGAGAACGGGGTTGATGGAGTCGTACTCGTCGTGATCCAAATCACTGATGATCCTAGCACCGAACGGACGGCACCTCCGCGTTCAACACACGTACGGAGCAGCGACGTCTCCTCCTTCTTGATTCAGCAAGGGGGAAGGAGAGGTTGATGGAGATCCAGCAGCATGACGGCGTGGTGGTGGAAGTAGCGGGATTCCAACAGGGCTTCGCCAAGCGCCGCGGGAGGAGGGAGATGTGTCATGGGAGGGAGAGGGAGGCGCCAGGGCTTGGGGTATGGTTGCCCTCCCTTCCCCCACTATATATAGGGCCAAGAGAGAGAGAGGGGGGGGGGGCGCAGCCTTGGCCCTTCCTCCAAGGAAGGGTGCGGCCAGGGAGGAGTCCCTCCTCCCCAAGGCACCTCGGAGGTGCCTTCCCCCTTTAGGACTCTTCCTTTTCCTCTTCTCTTGGTGCATGGGCCTCTTGGGGCTGGTTCCCTTGGCCCATATAGGCCAAGGCGCACCCCCTACAGCCCATGTGCCCCCCCGGGGCAGGTGGCCCCACCCGGTGGACCCCCGGGACCCTTCCGGTGGTCCCGGTACAATACCGGTGACCCCGAAACTTGTCCCGATGGCCAAAATAGCACTTCCTATATATAATTCTTTACCTCCGGACCATTCCGGAACTCCTCGTGACGTCCGGGATCTCATCCGGGACTCCGAACAACTTTCGGGTTACCGCATACTAATATCTCTATAACCCTAGCGTCACCGAACCTTAAGTGTGTAGACCCTACGGGTTCGGGAGACATGCAGACATGACCGAGATGACTCTCCGGTCAATAACCAACAGCGGGATCTGGATACCCATGTTGGCTCCCACATGTTCCACGATGATCTCATCGGATGAACCACGATGTCAAGGACTTAATCAATCCCGTATACAATTCCCTTTGTCTAGCGGTACGATACTTGCCCGAGATTCGATCGTCGATATCCCGATACCTTGTTCAATCTCGTTACCGGCAAGTCTCTTTACTCGTTTCGTAACACATCATCCCGCGATCAACTCCTTGATCACATTGTGCACATTATGATGATGTCCTACCGAGTGGGCCCAGAGATACCTCTCCGTTTACACGGAGTGACAAATCCCAGTCTCAATTCGTGCCAACCCAACAGACACTTTTGGAGATACCTGTAGTGTACCTTTATAGCCACCCAGTTACGTTGTGACGTTTGGCACACCCAAAGCACTCCTACGGTATCCGGGATTTTCACAATCTCATGGTCTAAGGAAATGATACTTGACATTAGAAAAGCTTTAGCATACGAACTACATGATCTTGTGCTAGGCTTAGGATTGGGTCTTTGTCCATCACATCATTCTCCTAATGATGTGATCCCGTTATCAATGACATCCAATGTCCATGGTCAGGAAACCGTAACCATCTATTGATCAACGAGCTAGTCAACTAGAGGCTTACTAGGGACATGGTGTTGTCTATGTATCCCCACATGTATCTGAGTTTCCTATCAATACAATTCTAGCATGGATAATAAACGATTATCATGAACAAGGAAATATAATAATAATCAATTTATTATTGCCTCTAGGGCATATTTCCAACAGTCTCCCACTTGCACTAGAGTCAATAATCCAGTTCACATCGCTATGTGACTAACACTCAAGGTCACATCCCCATGTGACTAACACCCAAAGAGTTTACTAGAGTCAATAATCTAGTTCACATTACCATGTGATTAACACTCGATGAGTTCTGGATTTGATCATGTTATGCTTGTGAGAGATGTTATAGTCAACGGGTCTGAATCTTTCAGATCCGTATGTACTTCGCAAATCTCTATGTCATCTTGCAGATGCAGCTACTACGCTATATTTGGAGCTATTCCAAATAACTGTTCTACTATACGAATCCAGTTTACTACTCAGAATAATCTGGATTAGTGTCAAAGTTTGCATCGGCGTAACCCTTTACGACGAACTCTTTTACCACCTCCATAATCGAGAAAATTCCTTAGTTCACTAGTTACTAAGGATAACTTTGACCGCTGTCTTGTGATCCATTCTTAGATCACTCTTGTACCCCTTGACTGACTCATGGCAAGGCACATTTCAGGTGCGGTACACAGCATAGCATACTGTAGAGCCTATGTCTTAAGCATAGGGGACGACCTTCGTCCTTTCTCTCTATTCTGCCGTGGTCGAGCTTTAAGTCTTAACTTCATACCTTACAACTCAGGCAAGAACTCCTTCTTTGGCTGATCCATCTTGAACACCTTCAAGATCATGTCAAGGTATGTGCTCATTTGAAAGTACCATTAAGCGTTTTGATCTATCCTTATAGATCTTGATGCTCAATGTTCAAGTAGCTTAATCCAGGCTTTCCATTGAAAAACACTTTCCAAATAACTCTGCATGCTTTCTAGAAATTCTACGTCATTTCTGATCAACAATCATATATTCATCAGAAATTCTATAGTGCTCCCACTCACTTCTTTGGAAATATAAGTTTCTCATAAACTTTGTATACACCCAAAATCTTTGATCATCTCAGCAAAGCACACATTCCAACTCCGAGATGCTTACTCCAGTCCTTAGAAGGATTGCTGGAGCTTTGCATACTTATTAGCATCTTTCAGGATTGACAAAACCTTCTGGTTGTATCACATACAACCTTTCCTCAAGAAAATCGTCGAGGAAACAATGGTTTTTGACATCCTATCTGCAAGATTTCATAAATAATGCAGTAATCGCTAATATAATTCCAACAGATTCTTAGCATCGCTACGAGTGAGAAAGTCTCATCATAGTCAACTCCTTGAACTTGTCGGAAAAAATCTTAACGACAAGTCGAGCTTTCTTAATGGTGACATTTACCATCATTGTCCGTCTTCCTTTTAAAATCCATATGTACCTAACAGCCTTACGACCATCAAGTAGTTCTTCCAAAGTCTACACTTTGTTTTCATATATGGATCCTCTCTCGGATTATATGGCCTCGAGCCATTTTGGAATCCGGGCCCACCATCGCTTCTCCATAGCTCGTAGGTTCATTGTTGTCTAGCAACATGACTTCCAAGACAGGATTACGTACCACTCTGAAGTAGTACGCATCCTTGTCATCCCACAAGGTTTGGTAGTGACTTGATCTGAAGTTTCATGATCACTATCATAAGCTTCCACTTCAATTGGTGTAGGTGCCACAAGAACAACTCCCTGTGCCCCGCCACACACTAGTTGAAGAGACGGTTCAATAAACTCATCAAGTCTCCACCATCCTCCCACTCAATTCTTTCGAGAGAAACTTTTCCTCGAGAAAGGACCCGATTCTAGAAACAATCCCTTATAGCTTTCGGATCTGAGACAGGAGGTATACCCAACTGTTTTGGGTGTCCTATGAAGATGCATTTATCCGCTTTGGGTTCGAGCTTATCAGCCTGAAACTTTTTCACATAAGCGTCACAGCCCCAAACTTTCAAGAAATGACAGCTTAGGTTTCTCTAAACCATAGTTCATACAGTGTCATCTCATCGGAATTACGTGGTGCCCTATTTAAAGTGAATGCGGTTGTCTCTAATGCCTAACCCATAAACTATCGTGGTAATTCGATAAGAGACATCATGGTATGCATCATATCCAATAGGGTGCAGTTATGATGTTCGGACACACCATCACACTATGGTGTTCCAGGCTGTATTAGTTGTGAAACAATTTCCACAATGTCTTAATTCTGTGCCAAACTCGTAATTCAGATATTCATCTCTATGATCATATCATAGATATTTTATCCTCTTGTCACGACGATCTTTCAACTTCACCCTGAAATTACTTGAACCTTTCAATAATTCAGACTCGTGATTCATCAAGTAAATGTACTCAACATCTACTCAAATCATCTGTGAAGTAAGAACGATATCCACTACATGCCTCAGCACTCATTGGACTGCACACATCAAAATGTATTACTTCCAACAAGTTGCTTTCTAGTTCCATTTTACTGAAAATGAGGCTTTCAGTCATCTTGCCCATGTGGTATGATTTTCATGTCCCAAGTGATTCAAAATCAAGTGAGTCAAAACGGTCCATTTGCATGGAGTTTCTTCATGCATATACACCAATAGACATGGTTCGCATGTCTCAAACTTTTCAAAAACGAGTGAGCCCAAAGATCCATCAACATGGAGCTTCTTCATGCGTTTTATACCGATATGACTTACGTGGCAGTGCCACAAGTAGGTGGTACTATCATTACTATATTTTGGCATGAACATGTGTATCACTACGATCGAGATTCAATAAACCATTCATTTTAGGTGTAAGACCATTGAAGGTATTATTCAAATAAACAGAGTAACCATTACTCTCTCCTTAAATGAATAACCGTATTGCGATAGACATAATCCAATCATGTCTATGCTCAACGCAAACACCAATCTCGATGGTAGAGGGAGCGTGCGATGATTGATCATATCAACCTTGGAAACACTTCCAACACATATCGTCAGCTCACCTTTAGCTAGTCGCCGTTTATTCCGTAGCTTTTATTTTGAGTTACTAACACTTAGCAACTGAACCGGTATCTAATACCCTGGTGCTACTAGGAGTACTAGTAAAGTACACATTAACACAATGTATATCCAATATACTTCTATCGACCTTGCCAGCCTTCTCATCTACCAAGTATCTAGGGTAATTCTGCTCCAGTGGCTGTTCCCCTTATTACAGAAGCACTTAGTCTCGGGTTTGGGTTCAACCTTGGGTTTCTTCACTAGAGCAGCAGCTGAATTGCCGTTTCATGAAGTATCCCTTTGTTCCCTTGCCCTTCTTGAAACTAGTGGTTTCACCAACCATCAACAATTGATGCTCCTTCTTGATTTCTACTTTCGCGGTGTCAAACATCGCGAATATCTCAAGGATCATCATATATGTCCCCGATATATCATAGTTCATCACGAAGCTCTAGCAGCTTGGTGGTAATGACTTCGGAGAACCATCACTATTTCATCTGGAAGATCAACTCCCACTCGATTCAAGCGATTGTTGTACTCAGACAATCTGAGCACAAGCACAACAATTGAGCTTTTCTCCTTAGTTTGCAGGCTAAGAAAATCGTCGGAGGTCTTATACCTCTTGACATGGGCACGAGCCTGAAATCCCAATTTCAGCCCTCGAAACATCTCATATGTTTTGCGACGTTTCAAAACGTCTTCGGTGCCTCAACTCTAAACCGTTTAACTGAACTATCACGTAGTTATCAAAATGTGTATGTCAGATGTTCGCAACATCCACAGACAACGTTCGAGGTTCAGCACACTGAGCAGTGCATTAAGGACATAAGCCTTCTATGAAGCAATGAGGACAAACCTCAGTTTACGGACCTAGTCCGCATAATTACTACTATCAACTTTCAACTAAATTTTCTCTAGGAACATATCTAAACAGTAGAACTGAAGCGTGAGCTACGACATAATTTGCGAAGACCTTTTGACTATTTTCAGGATAATTAAGTTCATCTTATGAACTCCCACTCAGATAGACATCCCTCTAGTCATCTAAGTGATTACATGATCCGATTCAACTAGGCCGTGTCCGATCATCACGTGAGACGGACTAGTCAACATCGGTGAACATCTTCATGTTGATCTTATCTACCATACGACTCATGCTCGACCTTTCGGTCTCTTGTGTTCCGAGGCCATGTCTGTACACATGCTAGGCTCGTCAAGTCAACCTAAGTGTTTCGCGTGTGTAAATCTGTCTTACACCCGTTGTATGTGAACGTAAGAATCTATCACACCTGATCATCACGTGGTGCTTCGAAACGATGAACTTTCGCAACGGTGCGCAGTTAGGGGGAACACCTTCTTGAAATTTTAGTGAGGGATCATCTTATTTACTACCGTCGTTCTAAGTAAACAAGATGTAAAAACATGATAAACATCACATGTAATCAAATAGTGACATTATATGGCCAATATCATATAGCTCCTTTGATCTCCATCTTGGGGCTCCATGATCATCTTGTCACCGGCATGACACCATGATCTCCATCATCATGATCTCCATCATCGTGTATCCATGAAGTTGTCTCGCCAACTTATTACTTCTACTACTATGGCTACTGGTTAGCAATAAAGTAAAGTAATTACATGGCGTTGTTCAATGACACGCAGGTCATACAATAAATTAAGACAACTCCTATGGCTCCTGCCGGTTGTCATACTCATCGACATGCAAGTCGTGATTCCTATTACAAGAACATGATCAATCTCATACATCACATATATCATTCATCACATCCTTTTTGGCCATATCACATCACATAGCATACCCTGCAAAAACAAGTTAGACGTCATCTAATTGTTGTTTGCATGTTTTACGTGGCTGCTATGGGTTTCTAGCAAGAACGTTTCTTACCTACGCAAGAACCACAATGTGATATGCCAATTGCTATTTACCCTTCATAAGGACCCTTTTCATCGAATCCGATCCGACTAAAGTGGGAGAGACAGACACCCGCTAGCCACCTTATGCAACTAGTGCATGTCAGTCGGTGGAACCAGTCTCACGTAAGAGTACGTGTAAGGTCGGTCCGGGCCGCTTCATCCCACAATGCCACCGAATCAAGATTGGACTAGTAACGATAAGCATATTGAACAAAATCAACGCCCACAACTACTTTGTGTTCTACTCGTGCATAGAAACTACACATAGACCTAGCTCATGATGCCACTGTTGGGGAACGTAGCATAAATTCAAAATTTTCCTACGTGTCACCAAGATCTATCTATTGAGTCATCTAGCAATGAGGGAGGAGTGGATCTACATACCCTTGTAGATCGCGCGCGGAAGCGTTCAAGAGAACGGGGTTGATGGAGTCGTACTCGTCGTGATCCAAATCACCGATGATCCTAGCGCCGAACGGACGGCACCTCCGCATTCAACACACGTACGGAGCAGCGACGTCTCCTCCCTCTTGATCCAGCAAGGGGGAAGGAGAGGTTGATGGAGATCCAGCAGCACGACAGCGTGGTGGTGGAAGTAGCGGGATTCCAACAGGGCTTCGCCAAGCGCTGCGAGAGGAGGGAGATGTGTCATGGGAGGGAGAGGGAGGCGCCAGGGCTTGGGGTATGGTTGCCCTCCCTTCCCCCACTATATATAGGGACAAGAGAGAGGGGGGGGGCGCAGCCTTGGCCCTTCCTCCAAGGAAGGGTGCGGCCAGGGAGGAGTCCCTCCTCCCCAAGGCACCTCGGAGGTGCCTTCCCCCTTTAGGACTCTTCCTTTTCCTCTTCTCTTGGTGCATGGGCCTCTTGGGGCTGGTGCCCTTGGCCCATATAGGCCAAGGTGCACCCCCTACAGCCCATGTGGCCCCCCGGGGCAGGTGGCCCCACCCGATGGACCCCCGGGACCCTTCCGGTGGTCCCGGTACAATACCGGTGACCCCGAAACTTGTCCCGATGGCCGAAATAACACTTCCTATATATAATTCTTTACCTCCTGACCATTCCGGAACTCCTCGTGACGTCCGGGATCTCATCCGGGACTCCGAACAACTTTCGGGTTACCGCATACTAATATCTCTATAACCCTAGCGTCACCGAACCTTAAGTGTGTAGACCCTACGGGTTCGGGAGACATGCAGACATGACCGAGATGACTCTTCGGTCAATAACCAACAGCGGGATCTGGATACCCATGTTGGCTCCCACATGTTCCACGATGATCTCATCGGATGAACCACGATGTCAAGGACTTAATCAATCCCGTATACAATTCCCTTTGTCTAGCGGTATGATACTTGCCCGAGATTCGATCGTCGGTATCCCGATACCTTGTTCAATCTCGTTACCGGCAAGTCTCTTTACTCATTTCGTAACACATCATCCCGCGATCAACTCCTTGATCACATTGTGCACATTATGATGATGTCCTACCGAGTGGGCCCAGAGATACCTCTCCGTTTACACGGAGTGACAAATCCCAGTCTCGATTCGTGCCAACCCAACAGACACTTTCAGAGATACCTGTAGTGTACCTTTATAGCCACCCAGTTACGTTGTGACGTTTGGCACACCCAAAGCACTCCTACGGTATCCGGGAGTTGCACAATCTCATGGTCTAAGGAAATGATACTTGACGTTAGAAAAGCTTTAGCATACGAACTAGATGATCTTGTGCTAGGATTAGGATTGGGTCTTTGTCCATCACATCATTCTCCTAATGATGTGATCCCGTTATCAATGACATCCAATGTCCATGGTCAGGAAACCGTAACCATCTATTGATCAACAAGCTAGTCAACTAGAGGCTTACTAGGGACATGGTGTTGTCTATGTATCCACACATGTATCTGAGTTTCCTATCAATACAATTCTAGCATGGATAATAAACGATTATCATGAACAAGGAAATATAATAATAATCAATTTATTATTGCCTCTAGGGCATATTTCCAACAGCTCGTTAATCAAAGATGGTTATGTTTCCTAACCATGGACAAAGAGTTGTTATTTGATTAACGGGATCACATCATTAGTTGAATGATCTGATTGACATGACCCATTCCATTACCTTAGCACCCGATCGTTTAGTATGTTGCTATTGCTTTCTTCATGACTTGTACATGTTCCTATGACTATGAGATTATGCAACTCCCGTTTGCCGGAGAAACACTTTGTGTGCTACCAAACATCACAACGTAACTGGGTGATTATAAAGGAGCTCTACAGGTGTCTCCAAAGGTACATGTTGGGTTGGCGTATTTCGAGATTAGGATTTGTCACTCCGATTGTCGGAGAGGTATCTCTGGCCCTCTCGGTAATGCACATCACATAAGCCTTGCAAGCATTGCAACTAATGAGTTAGTTGTGAGATGATGTATTACGGAACGAGTAAAGAGACTTGCCGGTGGGACTAGGACTCCTCCAGGCGCACCCCCTTTCCTCTTCCCCTTCCTCCTTTCCTTCTCCAACAAGGCAAGAGGGGGGAGTCCTGCTCCCGGTGGGAGTAGGACTCCTCCAGGCGCACTCCAAGGGGGCCGGCCGCACCTCCCCCTCCCTCCTTTATATACGGGGGCAGGGGGGCACCCTAGAACACACAAGTTGATCTTCGTGATCGTTCCTTAGCCGTGTGCGGTGCCCCCCTCTACCATATTCCACCTCGGTCATATTGTAGCAGCGCTTAGGCGAAGCCCTGCGACGGTAGAACATCAAGATCGTCACCACGCCGTCGTGCTGACGGAACTCATCCCCGAAGCTTTGCTGGATCGGAGCCCGGGGAGCGTCATCGAGCTGAACGTGTGCCAAGAACTCGGAGGTGCCGGAGTAACGGTGCTTGGATTGGTTGGACCGGGAAGACGTACGAGTACTTCCTCTATGTTGCGTCAATGCTTCCGCTTCGGCCTACGAGGGTACGTAGACGACACTCTCCCCTCTCGTTGCTATGCATTACCATGATCTTGCGTGTGCGTAGGAATTTTTTTGAAATTACTATGTTCCCCAACATCCACAGGCTTCCTCGCCCCTTAGGGCGGAGGATTTTGACGAGTCATCCCAGAGGGTCTCCCCCAATCATCAAGTGGTGTAGGGGGCAATGAAGACTGCGCCCGAAGGTGATACTTCGGTCGTCGAGGGTCCGGGGTGTGCAGCCCCTACGGGGACAAAAAATAAAGGCCCCGGACTGTCCGGTTTGCAACCGAAGACGACTCTAGGGTCGAGTGAACATATCCCTGCGAAGGGAGTTCATACTCCCGCAGCCACCTCTGGGAATCCGGAGGCGCCGGATACATTAATGGGCATGTTGCAAAATGTGTCCATCTCAGAGGAACATCGTACCTTAATGGGTATGGTAGTTGAGAGGATTTTGTCCACGAGAAGCGGATTGAATGAAGCCTTCACGAGCCTACTAAGAGGCTTTGAGGTATGTAATGTAATATTTTAACCATGCAGAATACGCCGGTGTATAGATAGTAGCCCCTGAGACTCTGGTCAGCTTCCAGGGGGATGCGATTAGAGGATCAAAAAAATATGATCAGGAAATGACATGATTACTTTGAAAACAGGCTGTTATGTCAATGGCGACTGCCCACGTTGCGGAAGTTGCAGATTTAAAGCTGAAACTTGAGTCAGCGGATGAGGACATTACTCTTGTTAACAGGTGGCTCGACGAGGCACAAGGTATGTTTTGGGGCAGTCAGCTTATCACTACTAGGGAAAAGGCTAGCAGCAGCGCGGGTTTTAGGTGTATCAGTAGCGCAGGGACCGGCGCTACTAATAAGGCGCTACAGCTAACACGTAGCAGTAGCGCGTGCTCACCAGCGCTACTGCTACACAAGTGTAGTAGCAGCACGCTTAATGGAAGCTCGCTACTGCTAATAGCTATAGTGCGCTTCTCCCGTGAGCGCTACTACTATTACCGCGCTGCCGCTAACTTTTCTCCACTTGCTACTGCTAATTTTAGTAGTTTTTTGTTTTTTCGGCATATTTGTTTTGTATTTGAACAGGCTTTATAGAAGAATCTTTATCACATACAAATGTCATCATGATACACATACAAATGCCCGCGAGACCACAAATGTAATCATAGCATATACATACAAATAGTCTCATCATAATCATCATCCAACACAAAGTGGTATCTTGTCATCATCTCGAAAATAGCGATACATGCAAGTCTCGAATACTTGCAACTACAACGTCATCCATCTAAACAAAGGTATACGCGAGAAGAGCTATCACTATGAGTGAGAGCGGAACTATGCAGTACATGAGGTGGCGGTTACGAGTCCTCTCTCACGCTAGCGTGAACCTCAAGTAACTAGCTTCTCCTTCTTGTCTGCTTTTGAAGCCTTTATGGCTGGCGCCCGAGAACCCATTCACTTTCTCCTGACACTCATGTCACTCGTTGTACACCCCCGAAACCTTCCCTTTGTACACGACATAACACTTCCATCTTGCCATCAAGAAACTAGGTACCTGTTAGAGATGCATGTTCATGAAGAGGATGTACAATCATATATATGCAACAAAATATACTAGAGCAACACCGAAAAAGAAAGGGTTAGCAACTAGATGCAACATACAGTATGCAAATTAATTAACAAGAGGTACGCAGGTCATCGTACGCAAACTAACAAAGTAGCGTTACGCAAGTTCGGCGGGGACCGTGGACATCACAAAGTTTCATCGCTACAAAAAGTATACAAGTTCAACCGACACATATCATCGTCATCGGCATCATAAATCACTAGAAGTTCCATCCTTCCATATCATTGAGGATGGACCCTAGCTTCTTGAACGGCGTGAGGTCTAGACGTTGCATGCCTATGCGAGTTCGGACGTCAGCTCGCGATATAGGGCCATGGTGGAACATCCCCTTCTCATCGACGACTTCTTTCATGATGATTGTCACAATGTCGCTTTGGATGCGAAAGAAGCCATCTCTAAGTTTATAATCCGCTTCTCCATGAGATTCTAGCCACTTGTGGATATGATCATCATTTCTGCTTCTCATGCGAAGCTTTTGGTGATCCGTGTTGAACTGAATCATGAGATGGATGCTACCTCTTGAGCTTGCATTGGATTTCCCCGAAGAGGAGAGGATGATGTAGCAGAGTAGCGTAAGTATTTCCCTCAGTTTTTGAGAACCAAGGTATCAATCCAGTAGGAGGCCACGCTCAAGTCCCTCGTACCTACACAAAAGCAATAGCTCCTCGCAACCACACTACTAGGAAAAGGCCTACTAATGGCGCACCTAATTTGGCCATTAATGGCGCATTAGTGGTGCGCCATTAGTAGCACGCCATTAGTATATTTTACTAATGGCTCACCACTGGTGCGCCATTAGTATCTGGTATACTAATGGCGCACCTCAGATGCGCCATTAGTATATACAATAGTGCGCCATTAGTATGCCTCCCAGGGGGCCATGTATACCCAGGTGCTTTGGCATACTAATGGCGCACGACAACAGGATGCGCCATTAGTAACTTCGGCATACTAATGACGCACTGTTTAATGATGCCCCATTAGTATCCTTTGACATACTAATGGCGCACTATGATGTGATGCGCCATTAGTATGAATATTAGGTTTTTTTTATTTTTTTTATTTTATGTTTTTTGCACAGGTTACAAAATGTATAATTGGACAAAATATAGACAGCACACATCAACAACAGATTCATCGAATACAATAGAAGATTAGTCTCTGAATACAATTCATCATTTTAGTCTCCGAATACAATTCATCATATTAGTCTCCAAATTGAAAAGACCGAACAAAGATAGAACATTATATTACAAGTCTCGAGACCGCGAGTTTGTCTTCACATTACAAGTCAATATCGATCATCTAAACTACCATCACATAGAAGAGAGCTGCGGTAATCACGATGAGCATCATCACGATGAAACTCGTCTTCATCCGGTTCCTCCAACGCTCCCTCCCCTCTCCCGCTAGATAGCGGGCGTATCTAGATTCGGCCTCGGCCCTAGTGGCGTACCCTTTGTAACTGTTACCGCTGAATCGGTGAACCTGTCTCCGACACTCCTCCTAGTCGTCGTAGACTCCGGGAACCTTACCCTTGTACACGACATACCACGGCATCGCTATGCAGTAGCCAAACGAAACGTTAGTACCAATTCACAGACAATACATAAGCAATATATAAGTATGCAACAGAACGATCGGAAGAGAAAAGCAAGACATTAATAGCATCGATTACATCTAAGTTGAACGACTCTCGAAACCAAAGAGACATACTACAAGTTCGTTAAAGTTTAATTACAACATGAGCCAATCGATGTTTCAGAACTAGACACAGCATCACTGCTTTCGACTCGACTCAAGGGACCGGAGCATGGATGAAGCCACCGTCTATCGTGGGAGTCATGAAACAACGGGCGTTGTCAGCCTGCATTTGTAGGATTGTGTCGATGTCACTGTTGGATGGTTGATTTCTGAGGTAGAACTGCCCCGCGGTACAAAGGACATCTTGATGGATGATTTCCGCAAACTCCGACTGGATGCGAAAGAATTCTTGTCTGATGTCCGCGTCCTGGATTGCCGACACGCTCGCGGCCCAATCTTTGAGTCTACTCGGTAGCAGAAGTTGATGATGGTCCCGTACGATCGCCCGCATGTGATGGATGGCGTAGTGGGCACCCTTCTGACCGCCAGGCGGCTGCTTGACGCAGCAGAACGTCATATTGTGGGAGAACACGTGCTTGCCGTACTTACGAATAGGCCTGGTGAAGGTGCCTCCAGATTTGACGTAGCCGGGGAGAACATCATCAAGAACCTTCTTGATATTTGTGTAGTCTACGTTCGACTGACGGTCCGGGTCGAAATACGTGGCCATGGAATATTTGGGGCTTAGGAGGATGAGCGTGCAACATGTGTCACTGCAGAAAACACGGAATGTTAAAAGAAAAATGATCGAAATCTAAGAATTCATATGTTACGGGGCGGTTGAGGGGAGGACTTACTCGGGAAAGTAAGGCACGAGGAAGTTATCCTTATCTTGGTTTGCCAGAATGACGCCTTCGAGGTAAGAACTCGCGACTTGCCGGTCCCCAGCGCTGCCCAAGATCTTGGCACGCATGTAGAAGGGGTCGACTATCACGATGTCCGGGGTCTTGTCGCTAATGATCTGCATCTCCATACTCAGCGAAAATAGCCGAACGAAGGTGTAGTGCAGCGGATGAAGGTTCAACATAGCGTGGATGTCATCAAACCGCAGGACGATCGTACCCCCGATGGAGTTATCCACAAAGCCCTTGCCCTCTGGCACCTTGGCCACGAAAACCGGGTATGCCACATCCTTCTCTCCGAGACGCCGCTTCTCCAAAGAAAGAACACTGTCATGCAGACTCCGCATAGCACCGGTTGCAGCATCGAGCATATTTCTCGGTAGCATCGGCCTACCCGCCACATGCACCCTCCTCGAGATATCCTCAGGTGAAGGTGGCCCGTCCTGAGCATGGATCGTACTCGGTGCCGGCTGGCCCACACCCTTGTTAGTCTTTCTTTTGCGTGCCTTCTTCTTCTCCTGTAACGGGACCGAGTTCTGCTCACAGACCGCCTTCTTGAGTGTGTTGGGGCTGATCATATTTCGCGCCTCGCCTATCTGAGGCTCGGTGAAGTCGGCAGCTGGAGGCGTCTCCTGAGAGCTGAACTGCAGACGACGCCTGTTGCTACTTGGCTTCTCCACGGTACCAGCTAGATCGCGCACGTGTTTTGTTGGGTTGGGTTCTTGAGAAGGAGGCCCCATGAAGTCGCCACCGTACCCATGATCGGCGAAGTACTGATCGACGTTGGCAAATGTATCGTCGTCGTCGTCGTTCTAATCCTGTGCCATATGCATGTTTGGATCCAGTGGCATAGGGATGTCCGGCACCGTTGCGGCGGTCTTGCCATGGGGCCGACTTGGCGCCGGCATGACTGGCGGTGTTGTCTTTGGAGTGGTGTCCCCCGCCCCCAAACGAATCTGGCTCTTCGGCCAAAGCAGGGGCCAGCTCAGGCAGGCGCTGAGGGTCATCACGTCATCATCGTCGGCCCCGACGGGTCGAATCGGAGGTAACAACTCGTCGCAGCCTGGCAGCACCCGAACCAGTTGAACCCTAAACAAGTTGGGTGGCATCTGGGTACCATGGAACAAGGGGTTGCCCGGTTGAACGATTTTGCCCTTGGCGACATCGACCAACTCGTTGTTCATGAAGTGCAGGAGAGTGCACGGAACGTCGGCGGCGCCCTGCGAAAACATGTAGGGCGTCAGGGATGCCCAGTCAAAGGCAAGGAGATGAAGTCCTCGGCCGAGAGAGGCTTAATTAGTTACCATGATGATGGCGTTGAGCTCGGCTAATGTCGAGGCACCACCAACGGCGGGCGTGCAGTTGACGGAGGGGCCGCTTGCTGCAGAGGTGCCGACCGACGTACACCCGGGTGCATTAAGCTCCCGTGCCGGCGTCGGAGACACCAATGCCGCCTCCGCCGGAGACACCAATGGCCCCGCCATCGCGTTCTACGAGTTGCTGGCCATGAAGCTAGGAATCGGGGGCGGCCCCTGTTGGCCGCCCGCAATCCACGCACTAATCCCCTGATCAAGGTAGGCACAATGGCGGTGATCGTCGCTCCGAGTTGTTGTTGCACTTGCTCTTGGACAATCTCCGGAATCCGCGCCACCTGTGCCCTGAGTTCTTGAACCTCGCGCACCTGGTTTTCCGAGCTGGTCTTTTTCTCCTTTCGCCCACCAGTGTTATAGTATGACGACCATTTTGTCGACAAGCCTTTGCCGACCACACGACCAGCTGACGTCGGCTTACTGAGCTTATCCTTGTTCTTCATTACATTCAACGCCCTATTTAGAGTGGTGTCCTAAGGGTTGCTCTTAGTCGACCCCGCGCTACTGCTTTCAGTCGCCTGCGGAAGGAATGTGAACCATTTAGAAATTTGGCTTCATTAATTAGAATGCAACCATATGGAGCTAATTACGCGGGGGTGTATTCCTTACCAGAACAAGATCAAGCGCCCTGGTCTTCGGATCCGTGGTAAGCTCCTTTGTTTTCGGGTCCTTCTTGTACCGGGCCCTGACAAAGTTCCTGGTCTGCTTGTCACCGTATTTATCGAAGAGGTGCGGTAGGCCTTGCTCGGCACGGTCCGCCTCCTCCTTGTCCCATATAGGCTCCGCCACTCTGTAACCGCCGGGACTGAGTGTGTGTTCCCCTAAGTTCAGCTCCCGCATTTCTTTCCCCCACTTACTTGATTCGGAGTTTGCGGTGCTCGAGCAATTGATCTTGAAGTTGTTGTAGTCATCTTCGGTGATCGAAGGATTTTTCTCCTTGATCTTCTCATAACTCTCACCTTTCTCGATCATTCTCTTCACATTGCTTTTCCAAGTAGACAGGGCCTTGCTCATCTTCGTGAGGGCAGCATTGTTCACTTTATTCCCTTTGAGGCTTGTGTTTTCAAATTCAGCAGGGAACTTGTATCGTTCGTGCAGCTTCGTGAAGAGGAGGTTGCGCAAATTCCCTCGGTCAGGATGCCTCAGGTTCTTGGTGTTGATCGAGACGGTGCTCCAGAGAATTCACCCGAGCTGAAGTGAGTACCCCTTGACTATTCGTTCGGGGGCCGTTGGATTCCCGTTGGAGTCCACTTCAGTAACTTCCTCCTTGAGGGTGCGGAGCACGGTCGGGCGCCGGTTCTTCTGTTGCCTCTTCGGTTGGCTGCCATCTGTGCGTGCGCCGCCATCATCAGTGGTGGCATCCTCGGCGGCACCATCAGTGGTGGCATTAGTGGGGTCATCCTCGGCGGTACCATCAGTGGTCTCAGGATCGGTGGGGAAGGCGGCGTCCTCATACAAGTGAGGTTGTTCCTCCATCTCCTGGGACATCTCCCAGAATTTCTTGCCGCCCGAACCCCCCAGCCTCATCGTTGTTGGCCATGTTTCTCTATAAATAGGAACGAAGTTTGGTCAAAAAGTTGGTTATTGTCAAGGAACAAGATCATGGTCTCGTCATTTAGGGTTTGTCGACACCGAGGCATCCTAAAAGCTAAGCTTTTATCATTGAGGGTTTTTCGACGCCGAGGCACCCTAAAAGCCTAAGCTTTCATCATTTCGGTTTTTATCGACACCGAGGCACCCTAAAAGCCATGCATTATTCACAAGTACGCCGGGGCACTTGATCCTACTTAATTAACTACTAAGATACCCCGGCCCATGCATTAGTCACAAGTACCCCATATGTCCTATTTTTAGCAAAGTCATGCTAAAATTCACGGAAAATTTCAGCATGACCTTTGCTGAAAATAGGACATATGGAGTACCCGAATTTGCCGGAACGGAAGTTAATCGACATTCCAGCAAACTCAAGGGCCTCCCGGGTGGACAAGGCAAAAAAGGCCTCCATCACAACATGGAAAATACATTGGCATGTGAAAAAAGGCCTCCATTGCTTAGGATGCACTGCCACTGAAGCATTGGGTACAAGACTGTTACATGAAAGTAAATGCAGCAGTTGAAGCAGAGATTGGTGTACAAGCAAGAACAGAGCAAGTTCTTCTTATCCTCTGCAATTATAATAGGAGCGAATCAAATGGATAAAAGGAGAATTGGTTCATTGCAGGCAAGACTGAGCTGAAACAATCAAGGGAAGTGATCAGCAACAGTACGAAGGCTCTGCCAGACGGTGCTCTGAGCCAGCTGGACACATACAAGAAACTAGAATGACTCAGTCAGGTCACTATGTGGCCGAGCCTCTTCAGTCCATGGTTTCGCTACTTATAATAAGTCCTGATGTATTGTAGTTTGAGTGTCAACAAGCAATGTGGTGTAAATATCCATGCCACTGCAATCTACAGCAGTGACCCTGCTTGATCTTTTGGTGCATTTGTTACCACATTCCATTTAACTTTTTACTGAAATGTGATTCAGAAACAATGCAGAGTTGCCTCTGTTTAGATGCAAGTTAACTTCCAGAAACGTATCATCTTCAACCGCATATGCTCACTAGTTCAGACTTAATAACATGAGTATCAATCAAGCTGGGAGCTGAGACTGAGAACTAGACGGTGCCTCAGACTCTGCATAGCTGAACAGTCTAACAACCAGAAATATATAACAAGAACTGCACTGCAACGATACAAAGAATATATAACAAGAATGAGCCTATACAAAAAATTTAATCATGGAGATTACACTGAAAATATGGGCTAAATTACACTGTAATTCTAGGGTATATTACATTCAACTATAATTTACTATTGTCTATATTTACCAGGAGAGATTACACTGTAATTTACTAAATAACATTCTTAAATTACAGAGAAAACAACATGCAACTTTAACCTTTGCCCTGTTACTATCCAGGGAGAAAAGATTCTTGTTTTTACTCCCAATAAAAATCAGGAAAGCATCTACATCAATGAACTCTTAGGAAGAAGATAGTGCAACATACAATGAATGCATAAACAAGAAGAGTGTCAAGTACATAGTAAAAGAGATACCTAAAATCACATTTTACTAAATAAACTGCTCCTCAAGTTATGTTATGAAAAAACCATATTCAGTTTTGAGGCACCAATAATAAAGATCCTACACAGCAACAAACCAGCTAAACTAGCATTCCACTACTATCCACTAGATTGGATATTCAGTCACAACTGCTACATTTTCATTTTTTTGAACAACAGATAACATCCTAGAAGATCCCATTTAGTAATCCTATAGCAATAAAAACACCAGAAGCCGAGCAAGGATACTTACATGGAAATATTACAATTTATTGCACTGAAATGTTGATCAAATGGCAGGCAAATTTCAGAGGAAATGGCCTCAAACTGCTACTGCTGATGTTGGTTTATGGTTTCATCAGTGAAAAGAATCTGTCCGTTTCATCAGTAAAGTAAGATGAATCCTGGAATTGTACATATATGCATTGTTGTTGTCTCTTGTTAGACTGTGATTAGCAAATTAATCAACAATCCCTTTGCAGCAAAAGACCTGCTGCGCCAGTAGTGATTCAGAACCCACATTGGTTTGTTGTTACTGTGTGTGTGTGTGTGTGTGTTTAATCAGACTACACAATTTGTTCATTGCTTCCCAGAACAAACTTATTGCTACCTCTGATCCAAATTTAAAAGGTGAGTGTGACCGGGACCAAATCCAATAGTGGTATTGCGACATATCTCTTCCTGCTTTCTGTAGGATGAAACGAGGACCTTGCAGCACCTCTCTAAGTCATGGCTTGATCAGCTTAACTGCCAGTCACCCCTCCAGCTTCCGCCCCCTCTACCCTCTCTACATTCTACCTTTCCTCTGTATATATTCCATTGTAAATGTTTGTTTCTGAAACAAATTTTATCATCAGAGCCCTCCTACAGTTTCTAGTTAAGAAAACACTAGTATTAAGAAATTAAAATAGGTATTACTAGAACTATACTGACATCCTAGATTGTAAATTCGATTGAACAAGATACGTATTGTTCAAAAAAGAATTAAGAATTATTTTGGCTAGTTGGCAACTCTGCAAGCGCAGAGAGCGCACAGAGACCAGCTAGCTTACATTGAGCCTCATCTGTAGATACCGTCAAGCGTTTCAACTTTCAAGAGGTACATTAGTGATTAGATAACTATATTATTATGAGTTTGGAAGGAAAATGGTAATCCATGGAAGATCAAGAAGGCCAAAATTTACACATTAATCCAATACACAAAGACAGATTTACACTTTCTTATGTAAGCCAATTCATAAAGTCATACATTATTCAGATATATACTTTAAAGCCACTATATTTGCTTTGCAAATACAAGAAACCTACACGTGTATTGCATTATGCAGTGCCCAGTACCTAACTACAGTGCCATCATGGTAGAGAAGAATGCAACTGAACAGGAAACAGAGATAACCAAGTACATGTAGTTCACACAGGGAAGAGGGGGAGAGGGGGAGAGGGGGAGAGGAGGAGGGGGAGCTCACGGGGGCCGTAGGGATAGGGTAGTGGGGCGCGGGGAGGATGTCGGGGACGAGGTCCGGGTGGTGGTGGTGCTCCGGCGATGGTGGTGTGGACGGGGCGGCGTCCGGGCGGCGGGGTCGCGTCGAGGCGGCGGGGCAGTGTCGAGGCGGCAGGGCAGCGGCGTCGGGGCGGGGTCAAGGCGGCGTCGGGGCAGCGTCGGGGCGGCGGGGCAGCGTCGAGGCGGCGGGGCAGCGGCGTCGGGAGAGGAGAGGGGAAGGGGATCGAGGGCGAGGGCGAGGGAGAGAGAGGGGATAGGTTAATTTGGGCCGGGGAGGAAATATGGATGGGGGCGGCACAATACTAATGGCGCACCACCCCTCGGTGCGCCATAAGTACATCCATACTAATGGCGCACCTCACCGTGGTGCGCCATTAGTAGTTTTTTTTTCTTATAGCAATGGCACAATACTAATGGCGCACCACCCCTCGGTGCGCCATAAGTACATCCATACTAATGGCGCACCTCACCGTGGTGCGCCATTAGTATTTTTTTATAAGACAGTAATAATTTTTTAAACTTGTTTAAATCATAACAGTAATATTTTTTTTATAAGACAGTAACAGTAATATTTTTTTTATAAGACAGTAATAATTTTTTAAAAAATATCATCAAACAGTAATGCCGGTGGAGCGAGGGAGGGTGCGCGGTGTGCGGGGGGTCGGCGACGGCGGTTGAGTAGGGGAGGGGTGCGGGGGGTCGGCGGCGGCGGTTGAGTAGGGGAATCGAGGGTGCGGGGGGTCGGCGGCGGCGGCCGGTGGACCGGGGGGTGCTCGGCGGCGAGGGGGACCGGATCTGGCAAGGTGGGATAGCGATCAAGATGGAGGGGGATCGAGATCGAGTGTCCATGAAATTTAAAAATATTCATGATAGTTCAAAAAGTGCCCATGAAAAAGTGCCCATGAAGGCTACGATTTAAATACAATCGATCTTAGCTAGCTATCTGTTCACAATCTTCTTGCCCTTCTTTTTCGCAAATGGAGTTCTTCTGTGGAACGAACGTCCTTTAGGTAGGGTGGTCCTGCTTCTTCTTGTGGTGTATTCTGCTACTTCATCATCGTCGTCATGTTCGATCCTCGGGTCGCCGTACTTGTCGAAGTCTTGCTCATTGGCTACTCCATCCATTCCGATGATCTTCCTTTTGCCTCTCCTCACGACAACACGACTGGGCTTTTACGGGTCGGTAATGAAGAAGCATTGGTCCACTTGGGAAGCCAGTACCCATGGCTCATTTTTCACGGTGACGTTTGCGCCCGCGGTCTTGGATTTGGCTTCGGGTATAACCATGGTGGTGAAATACCGGTCTTCTTTTAGGACGCTCTTCGCCCATCTGACACGGAACATCGGGACCTTCTCTCCAGCATAGCTCAGCTCCCAGATCTCCTCGATCCTTCCGTAGTATCTGTCCTTGTCGTTACCGGTGTAGGATTCCATCGTTACCCCGGAGTTCTGATAACCATCGCTCTTAATGTCTTCGGCCTCGGTGTAGAATGCGTAGCCGGTGATATCGTACGCCTCATAGGTCATCAGGTTGTGCTCGGCGCCCTGTGACAAGGCGAATATGAGTTGTTCTTCCGCGGAAGAATCCTCATGTAAAGGGTACGACAGAAGCTTCTGCTTGAACCAACGCGTGAAACATGAGTTGTGCTCTTTGAGTATATCTCCGTCCGTCCTCTGTTGGCCTCGGTCATTGTACGTCTTCTTAATAAAGGTTTTGTGCTCTACCACCCAAGGACCGACCACGTCTATGTGTTGTAGCGCGACTAGGTTTGCTCTTTCAAAGTCGGCGAGTCGACCCTCGAAGTCGACATGCATTTCGCGACGACCCTCACGGTGACCCCATCCAGCGAGCCTGCCGAGGTGCCTGTTGACGGGCAGACCAACGGGGTTCTCGATGCCTAGATAATTCGTGCAGTAAGAGATGCACTCTTCGGTCAGAAAGCCCCTGGCTATGCTTCCCTCTAGACGTGACATGTTGTGAACGTATCCTTTGATGACACCATTCATCCTTTCGAACGGCATCATGCTGTGCAGGAAGTTCGGCCCGAGTTGGATGATATCGTCCACGATATGGACCAGCAGATGCACCATAACGTCGAAGAATGCGGGCGGGAAGTACATCTCAAGCTCGCATAGTATCACCACGATCTCTTCCTGTAGCCTTCTGAGTTGCCTCACGCCAACAGACTTCCGAGAGATGACGTCGAAAAAGTTGCATAGGCCAAATAGGGTTTCACGGACGTGCGCGTCCATGATCCCACGGATTGCAACTGGAAGTATCTGCGTCATCAGCACGTGACAGTCGTGAGAATTCATCCCGCTGAACTTCTGCTTCGCTGGGTCTAGGTATCTACTTATCTTCCCCGCGTAACCGTAAGGAAGTTTTACTCCTACGAGGCAGGTGAAAAACTGCTCGATCTCCTCCTGACTTAGAGTGAAGCACGCGGGAGGGTAGTCATTTCCGGTCTTCTTGGCCTTTTTGCCTTTGCGACGACTTTCCGTGTCCTGCTTCGCCTCATCATCATCATCATCATCATCATCATCATCATCATCATCATCATCATATAGACTACAACAAGTCGTTCCAGAAGCTCACCCGCTTTGCCAAGCAGGATGTTCCTGATGAGAAGAGCATGATATATCAGTTCAGGGGTGGTCTCCGAGAAGAAATTCAGCTCGCTCTTGTCCTTTTTGAGCCGTTGAGATACGATGAGTTCTACAACATGGCACTGAAGCAGGAGGCTGCTCAGTTGAGGTGTGATGCTTCCAGGAAGCGAGTCAGAGATGCTACTCCTTCTTCCTCTACTCAAGTGGCCAAGCAGCAGAAGTATTGGCTTCCTCCTCCTCCGTTCCGTCAGCCGTATCAGCAGAAGAGCAAAGGTGGCAGTGGTTCTTCCCCCCCACCCAACCCAGGCTTTCAGAACAAGTCTTTGTCTCAACCTCCAAGACCGAGTGCTCCGTACCACCGTCCGCTTTCAGAGGTCACGTGCAACAAGTGCCAAGAAAAGGGTCACTATGCCAACAAGTGTTTCAACCAGAGGCGTCTTCCTCCTCCTCCTCCTGTGAGATCGGCAAGTACAGCAGTGGTCAAGCATAACCCCAAGCAAGCCAAGGTCAACATGGTGAATGCAGCTCAGGCAGAGGATTCTTCAGATGTCATCATGGGTAACCTTCCTATTAACGATATTCCTGCAAGAGTTCTTTTTGACACTGGTGCATCGCATTGCTTCATTTCTAAACCTTTTGCATCAAAGTATGAGTGCGATTATCAGTATCTGCAAAATTCTTTGCAAATCGTGTCACCGAGCAAGCAAATGACAGCTAATATCTGCGTTCCGGATGTTACTATCACTTTGGGTGACTACAAGTTTCTAGCTTCTCCTATTGTTCTGGGCGACTCGGATATTGATCTTGTTCTCGGAATGGATTGGCTTTCTAAGCACAAGGCTCAGCTTGATTGTGCAGCCGGGCAGATTCAATTGACTCATTAGTCTGAGGATGTAATTGTCTTTGCCGCTCGTGATGATACCATCCGTCTGTTTTCTCTCAATGAGAAGGGTGAACTGGATGCTATCTCGCAAATTCCAGTCGTTTGTGAATATCAAGACGTCTTTCCAGAAGAGCTCCCAGGAATGCCTCCGCACCGTCCAGTTGAATTTGTTATTGATCTTGAGCCCGGCACGGAACCTGTGTGCAAACGTCCTTACAAGCTCGGACCTGAAGAGTTGAAGGAGCTGAAGAAACAACTCGATGAGCAAGAGAGAATGGGTCTCATCCGGCCTAGTTCTTCTCCGTGGGGTTGTGGTGTTCTTTTTGTGAAGAAGAAGGATGGGTCGGACCGACTTTGTGTTGACTACCGTCCATTGAACAAGAAGACCATCAAGAACAAATACCCACTTCCCAACATCAATGAGCTGTTCGAACAACTCAAGGGTGCCCAAGTATTCTCCAAGCTTGATCTCCGTATGGGTTATCATCAGATTCGAATCCGTGAGCAAGATATTCCCAAGACGGCGTTCAGGACAAGCTTTGGTTCATATGAATACACTGTCATGTATTTTGGCCTCGTCAACGCTCCTCCGACGTTTTCTCGTATGATGAACTTCATCTTCAACGCCTACACCAATGACTTCGTTTTGGTCTATCTCGACGACATTCTGGTTTTCTCCAAGAACAAGGAAGATCATGCCAAGCATTTGCGTTTGGTGCTTGATAAGCTCAGGGAACACCAGTTCTACGCCAAGTTCTCCAAGTGTGAATTTTGGCTCGATGAGGTTCTTTATCTTGGCCATATCATCTCTGCCAAGGGCATTGCCGTGAATCCCGAGAAGGTGTCTGCAATTATGAATTGGGAACCTCCTCAGAATGTGAAGCAACTCCGCAGTTTCCTCGGTCTCGCAAGCTATTGCCGAAGATTCGTTGAAAACTTTTCTAAGATCGCAAAGCCTCTCTCAAATCTTCTTCAGAAGCACGTCAAGTACGTTTGGTCTCCGGAGTGTGATATTGCTTTCAACACTTTGAAAGAGAAGTTGATCACTGCTCCAGTCTTGACTCCGCCTGATGAATCCAAGCCGTACGAGGTCTTTTGTGATGCCTCTCTCCAAGGTCTCGGTGTAGTATTGATGCAAGAGAAGAAAGTTGTTGCTTATACCTCTCGCTAGTTGAAGCCTAATGAGAAGAACTACCCCACTCATGATCTCGAGTTGGCGGCAGTTGTGCATGCTTTGTTGACTTGGAGACATCTTCTATTGGGAAGAAAAGTGGATATTTTCACTCATCACAAGAGTCTCAAGTACATCTTCACTCAGCCTAATCTCAACCTCAGGCAAACTCGATGGGTCGAAATGATTCAAGAGTATAATCCGAGTATCGAGTATACTCCAGGCAAGGCCAATGTGATCGCTGACGCTTTGAGCAGGAAAGCGTATTGCAACAGTCTGATTCTTAAGCCTTATCAACTCGAGCTTTTTGAAGCTTTCCGCAAACTGAATCTGCAAGTTGTTCCTCAAGGTTTCCTCGCCAACCTTCAAGTCTCTCCTACCTTAGAAGACCAGATTCGCCAAGCCCAGCTTCTTGATGCTATGGTGAAAAAGGTGAAGATTGGGATTGCCAAGAGTCAGTCCAAGTACAAGTGCTACCGCCTTGATGACAAGGACACTCTGTTCTTCGAGGATCGAATTGTTGTACCCAAAGGTGAACTTCGTAAAGTGATCATGAACGAGGCTCACAATTCTCTCCTCTCCATCCACCCTAGGAGTACGAAGATGTATCAGGACCTCAAGCAAGCTTATTGGTGGACTCGAATGAAGCGCGAGATCGCTCAATTCGTGAATGAATGTGATGTCTGCAGAAGAGTGAAGGCAGAACACCAAAGGCCAGCAGGTCTCCTCCAACCTCTTGCCATTCCAGAAAGGAAGTTTGACCACATTGAAATGGACTTTGTGACTGGGTTTCCAAAGTCCAAGCGTGGCAATGATGCTATATTCGTTGTCATCGACAAGCTCATCAAAGTGGCTCACTTTCTGCCTATCAAAGAGTCGATCACTGCAGCTTAATTGGCAGAACTCTATACCTCTCGAATTGTCTCTCTGCACGGTATTCCTCAAGTGATATCTTCAGACCGTGGCAGCATCTTTACCTCCAAGTTTTGGGATTCTTTTCAGAAGGCCATGGGCACCAACATCCGCTTCAGCACTGCTTTCCATCCTCAAACAAGCGGTCAAGTCGAGCGTGTCAACCAGATTCTTGAAGATATGCTCAGGGCTTGTGTGATCTCCTTTGGCATGAAATGGGAGGATTGTCTTCCTTATGCTGAATTCTCATACAACAACAGTTTTCAAGCAAGTTCGGGCAAGGCCCCATTTGAAATTCTGTATGGCAGGAAGTCCCGTACCCCTCTCAACTGGTCTGAAACCGGTGAACGTCAGCTGCTGGGTAATGACTTAATCACAGAGGCAGAAGACATGTGCAAAGTCATTCGTGATAACCTCAAAGCAGCCCAATCCCGCCAGAAGAGCTACTATGATAGTAAGCACCGTGATTTGGCTTTCGAGATCGGAGATCATGTTTACCTCCGCGTCTCTCCTATGAAAGGTACTCGTCGCTTCGGTATCAAAGGGAAGCTTGCCCCTAGATGCGTGGGACCTTTCAAGATTGTCAGCAAGAGAGGCGATCTCGCCTATCAACTCGAGCTTCCTTCAAGCTTTGCAAATGTTCATGATGTGTTCCATGTCTCTCAGCTTCGAAAGTGCTTCAAGACTCCTGACCGCACAGTCAACTTCGAGGACATTGAGCTCCAAGAAGATCTCTCTTATCGTGAGCACCCAGTTGCTATTCTTGAAGAGACTGAACACAAGACTCGCAACAAGTCAATCAAATTCCTCAAAGTCAAATGGTCACACCATTCCGACCGTGAAGCTACCTGGGAACACGAGGATCACCTCCGTTCTGAGTACCCGGCGTTCTTTCAGTCCTAGATCTTGGGACGAGATCTTTTCGTAGTGGTGGAATGTTGTAACACCCCGGATATAACTTTCCCAATTTGTACTCCAACTCTTGCCGTTTCCGGCGTTAAGTTATATTTATTTCTCGGGTTCGGGTCTTTGTCTCCGTGTGTTTTTTTCGTTTTCATGCATCTCATATCATGTCATCATGTGCATTGCATTCGCATACGTGTTCATCTCATGCATTCGAGCATTTTCCCCGTTGTCCGTTTTGCATTCCGGCGCTTCGTTCTCCTCCGGTGGTCATTTCTAGCTTTCTTTCGTGTGTGGGGATTAAACATTTCCGGATTGGACCGAGACTTGCCAAGCGGCCTTGGGTTACTACCGGAAGACCGCCTGTCAAGTTTCGTATCATTTGGACTTCGTTTGATACTCCAACGGTTAACCGAGGGACCGAAAAGGCCTCGTGTGTGTTGCAGCCCAACACCCCTCCAATTTGGCCGAAAACCCACCAAACTTTGCTCCATCATCTAGAGCGTTCGATCATGATCGTGTGGCCGAAAACCACACCTCATTTGGACTCTCCTAGCTCCACTTATGCCTATAAATAGACACCCCCCGATTTCGGATCTCTCCCTCTCCCCGAAACCCTAAAATTCCCCCGCCACCGACGGACATGTCCGCCGCCTGACCGGACGCGTCCGCCCCGCCGCGCCCAGCCAACCACGGGGTGCCACGTGTCGCCGCCGCCACCTACCTCCGCCGCCGGGCCCGAAGGCCCAAAGCCGGCCCCCGAGAGCCTGCGCGCTCCGCGCCTCCCGGCCTCCCCTCTCGCCGCCGTCTCTTCCCACTCCGGTGGCCGGAGCTGCCATCGCCGCCATCGCCGACCCAAGCCGCCGCGACCGCCGCCGCCCGCTGTCGCCAAGGCGCCGCCGGCCGCCCCGACCTCGCCCGGCCCTGCCTCGTCGCCCGGAGCCGCTCCGCCGCCGCCCATCGCCGGATCCGGCCAGCCCCGCCGTCCTCCTCCTCCTCCCCTCACGCCGGCGACCTCAACTCCGGCGACGAACCTCGAAGTCCGTGCCCGTGAACAGTGCCGGATCTCAGATCTGAGATATTTTGAATCTCGGTTGACTTTTCCCCCTCTCCCTCTAATTTTTTGTGCATACTTTGACCTGTCATATCTCTGCATCCGTAGCTCCGATTTGGACATATAGTATATCAAAATGTTCGCCTCGACGGGTACATCATTTCATTCCATTGCATCATTTTCATTTGAGTTCATCTTGATGCCCGAAATGCTGCTAGAAGGAGGCTTCGTGAGATATTTGTCATTTTTCCTTGATTATTGCGTGCATGATATGCCTGTGAGTCCTTCATATGTTTTGTTAAGCATCTTGTTATCTTTCCAGAGGTGCAACCCATGCATTTTGAGGATGTGTCTGGTGACTTGTGCAAGCTTGCAAAGTGAGGCACACGGTAAATCTGTTTTCAGGGACTTAGTTGTTTTCACTAATTCTGGGATTATTTAGTTCATGATGCCATATGTTCAGCATGTTTCCTAGTGATCCGTGCCTCTTTTGAGGATGATCAATAAAGGAGTTTTGTTAATCTTGTTATGCTCTATCCATCCATGTGTTTACTTGCAATTATGGAGCACCCTTGCTTGAGTCAATCGAGCTCTACTTTTGCTTCGTTGTGAATCTGGGCAGATCGTCAACTCGTTTGCGATTTTGCCGATGTTATTGTAGTTGATCCGTGCATGCTATGCCATTGTTCTTGCCATGTCTAGCTAGCATTTTGTGCCTTCTTAATGGATATATGCTTGCCTTGCCATGACTTGCACCGTAGTGAGTGCATCGAGCTCGTTTACATGCCTTTGTGAGTTATATTTCAGCATGTCTCAGTTTTCACAAAGTCTGAAAACTGTTTGTGTTTTAGCTATGTTCGTGTGCTTGTTAGTATATTTTGTGATCCCTTTTGGCCCCAGGTCACTTAGGGTCTTTTGTTAAGCTTGTTGAGTAGCTCCATGCCATGTTCTTCTTGGTCATAATCAGGTCATGTATCATGTTGTTTTGCTACTCCGAAGAGGGCTTCGTGATCTGAAATTTCAGACTAGTGTTAATTTCACTAAGTCTGAAATCTGTTTTGCATTTGCCTTTTTGCCATGCTTGTTTGAACCTCATAATGGATGAATTGGCCGTGGCTCAGTGCTAGTCTTTTGTTAAGCATCTTGTGTGCATCCCTGCCATGTATTTTGTTGTCATGTTTGGGTGCTGTAGCATGTTCTTTTCATTGCATTTAGATGCCTACTTGCTGTAAATCGCAGACCGGTATCATTCTTAAAACGCTTGCCATTTCCAAACCGTATCTCTGATTCCGATGATCTTTATATCGTTTTCAAGCGATTTCATCCCATCTTTCCAGTGGCACACTTGGTTTTCCAAGTTGAGGCCAGGTTCATGCATTTCCTGTCATATCTTACATTTTGCATCCCGCATAGGCATATCATCATTGCATCTTATTGGTTGAGTTGTGCACGTGGTTGATTTTATCCTTGTTGCTTGTTTGTCTTGTTGGGTATAGCCGGGAGACGAGTTCGCTAACGAGGAGCCCGTTGAGTTTGCTTTTGAGGATCCAGTCAACTCTGACAGCTTTGCAGGCAAGATGATCATACCCTCGAAATCACTACTATCTTTGCTATGCTAGTTTGCTCGCTCTTGCTATGCCAATGCTACGATGCCTACCTTTTGCTTGTCAGCCTCCCAAGTGCCATGTTGAACCTCTAACCCACCATGTCCTAGCAAACCGTTGATTGGCTATGTTACCGATTTGCACAGCCCCTCTTATAGCGTTGCTAGTTGCAGGTGAAGATTGGAGCCGTTCCTTGTTGGAACATTTACTTACTTGTTGGGATATCATTATATTGCTATGTTATCTTAATGCATCTATATACTTGGTAAAGGGTGAAAGGCTCGGCCTCTCGCCTAGTGTTTTGTTCCACTCTTGCCGCCCTAGTTTCCGTCATATCGGTGTTATGTTCCCGGATTTTGCGTCCCTTACACGGTTGGGCTATAATGGGAACCCCTTGATAGTTCGCCTTGATTAAAGCTTTTCCAGCAATGCCCAACATTGGTTTTACCATTTGCCACCTAGCCTCTTTTTCCCTTGGGTTTCCGGAGCCCGAGGGTCATTTTTATTTTAGCCCGCCACGGGCCAGTGCTCCTCTGAGTGTTGGTCCGAACTAGAGTCCTGTGCAGCGCCCCCTCGGGGAAACTCGAGGTTTGGTTTTAGTTGTATGGAGGGCTCATCTGAGTGTGCCCTGAGAAAGAGATATGTGCAGTTCCTATCGGGATTTGTCGGCACATTCGGGCGGTGTTGCTGGTTTAGTTTTGACCTGTCGAAATGTCTTGTTGTACCGGGATAGCGAGTCTGATCGGTGTGTCTCGGGTGGAGGTCTATTCCTTCGTTGACCGTGAGAGCTTGTCATGGGCTAAGTTGGGACTCCCTTGCAGGGATTGAACTTTCGAAAGCCGTGCCCGCGGTTAATGGGCAGATGGGAATTTGTTAATGTCCGGTTGTAGATAACTTGAACATAAACTTAATTAAAAATGAATCAACTGTGTGTGTTACCGTGATGGCCCCTTCTCGGCGGAGTCCGGGAAGTGGACACGGTGTTGGAGTTATGCTTGCGCAGGTTGTTCCTCTAGATTCTCGCTCGCGCTTTGCCTCCTCTTCTCGCTCTCTTTTGCGTATAAGTTAGCCACCATATATGCTAGTCGCTTGCTGCAGCTCCACATATATTTGCCTATCCTTCCTATAAGCTTAAATAGTCTTGATCGCGAGGGTGCGAGATTGCTGAGTCCCTGTGGCTCACAGATACTATAACTCCAGATGCAGGTCCAGGTGATTCCGCTCCAGGTGACGCATACGAGCTCAAGTGGGAGTTCGACGAGGACTCCCAGCGTTACTACGTGTCTTTTCCTGATGATCAGTAGTGGTGCCTAGTTGGGGTTCGATTCAGGGCCTTGTCGCATGTTGGGTTATTTTCCTATTTTGGCGCCGTAGTCGGGCCATAAGTGTTTGCATGATGCTATGTTATTTATGTACTTTGATGTGACGTGGTGAGTGTAAGCCAACTATGTATCTCCCCATTTTATTATATATTACTTGGGATGTTGTGATGATTGCCTAACTTGCGACATTGCTTTCAATGCGGTTATGTCTCTAAGTCGTGCCTCGACACGTGGGAGCTATAGCCGCATCGAGGGCGTTACAAAAACTGAGCTTTTTAAAGAGACATAGGGCAAAACTAGTGTGTAACTACAAGTGGAAAAAAAATCTAGTTTCAAACTGTCAAAACTAATGTAGAGAGGATTGCATAATAGTTTCAATAAATAACTTGTTTATTTTACTTGTAGATGTTGTCAGCTGCTTTTCATCGATTGCTAAATTGGGCGTCCAGATTTCTCAAAATGAGCTTGACTATCTTCACAATGCCTTGGTTGAGATATTGGAGTCTAAGCTTCGGATGATCCAAACTTTCGAGCTCAAATTGGAGGATAAGGAGATCATGACGATCTATCTCCAGAAGCTGAAAATGGAGTTTGAGCGAACTTGCCATGAAGCAATTACTTTGGTTAACGAGCATGTTTTGTCGGCCGCTTCAACACAGGAGGTGATTAGAGCGTGTCATAACATGTAAGTCACTACCATCATCTGTCATTGGACTTTCATTTTTGCCATCTCTAACAAGCTGTTCTCTTTAGGATTGCAATGCTTCAGTTCTACCTTTACAACATAAGGTCTGATGTAACAGAGAAGAATCAGGCGCTTAGCAAATATCTCCAAGCAACAGATGTGAGATATTCTATAATTAATTCTGTGAATACTCATCATTATGCTTTGAATTGCTGTGCCTTATTCATTTTATGTAGTTATTAGGCTGTCAATAGCATAGACTGGCCATCCGATGATTCGACAAAGCCGCTGAACTTGTACGGTCCAGAGTTGGAGCTTGCTCAAGGAGTGACCTCATTGGAGCTGAGCGCTTCGGATCCTGAGCTTGATTTGACACCTGAAGTTCCGATTAATTCAAAAGAACTCCGTAGCTACCTTCGTGGTGATGACCTTTCGTGGTGATAAGTAGGTGTTGCCATAGTCACGTGTTACTGGATAATATGCCTTGGTAGTAATGAGTAGGTGCAAGCTTTGTCAAGTGTTACCGGATAATATGTAGTCATGGAGCTGTCTAACAAACTGTTACAAGTTCTGTCGTGTGCACTGTTGTGATGCTACGGATAATGTGATACTGCTCCTTTCAGGAGAATATTAAACTACGATTTGGATAATTGATGATGGGTACTTGTCAGAACCAATATTAAATATCAACTCTTTCTTTTTAAATGTATCAATGTGTGCATTTTTCTTATGATGTGTGTTTTGTTCACATTACCATCTTTCTAGAAAAGAATCTGATTTTATTAGCTCTTTAGGTGAACGAACTAAAATAGAAACAAATGACAAATAAAGTATTTTTTTTCTTCAAGTTTGCCATCTACTCGTTTAGTTCACTTGCACTTTTTTCTTATTAAGTTTGCCAGGATCCAAACATTTGAATCTCTTCATACGTTTATCGTGTTGAGCTATTCTTCTCACTCAACAAATCTCACTTTTTTTTCACAAAAAGATGTACATATTCCTTCAAGATGCTTTGTACGAAGTTCTTGAATTTGAAGCTGCTTACACCTCCAAGCACATGCCGTACTAAGCTGGAAACAGAAGCATGATGATTTTCTTCCATATAACATCACCTTTGTCATCAAGATGTCGCCGCCAATAATGCGCACAAGGCAAAACATATTTATTAAACAATAAGGGCTACTTTGATTCAAAGGAATTTTATAGGACTTTTGGAGGATTGAAATCCATAGGAAATTTTCCTATGTTGGTCTTTTGAAATCCATAGCAAAGAATTTTTCCTATGGAATCTTTTGTACTACATTCATAAGAAATCTAACATCTACTTCAACCTCTTTTTACAATTTCTTTGTTTCTCTTGTGGCATCAAGCACTCCTTTGCTAATCCTTTAGTATTCAAGTGGGCACGCCACTCAAATCCTATACTTCTGCTGCTACTACGTTTTGAAAACCCTGTGAATCAAAGAGGCCCAAGTTATATTCAAAATATGTTCTACCTATTACGTGTCTTCCGTGAGATTAGGTAACAGGAGCAACTCTTGCAGAGTCGCGATATTGGGGCGATCGGCACAATAACCGTCGATATGACTGTCTACCACAATACTGTTTGCCCGGCTACATTATGGATAGGTCCCTTGTGGATTATCAAATCTTAGTTAACACTTTGAAAAATATGTCTGGTGTCACTTCTGTCTTCTTTTTATTTTGGACTTGTAATGTTCAATTTGTAAAGATTTTTTTACAGAAAAAGGCATAATCAATGTATGTATGCATATGCTTTGTTGCTGGAACACATATACATGCTTTTTCATTCTCGCTTGCAACTTTTTGTGCACTTTCAATAACCAGCCATTACGTTTTGTTTGGAAGGATAATCTTTAAAAATGAATTTTATTTTAGACCGTTACTAATATGATGCTCACATGGTTGCATTTGCTGTTGCTTTGATATCCATTGTCTGGGTCCCATGCATGTCAAATGAGCTAAGTTCTACACATTGACCTACTAAATATGTGTGTAAAAAATTACAATAACAGTTGTTAGTTTAACCCAATACCTTGATTGTAAACATGAATTTTTTTGGCTCCTGTTGCAACACACGGGCACTCACCTTGTCTCTGAAAAAGTAAGCCTACATATGCTCGCACCTACTCTCTCTCTATATATATATCCCTTGTTAATGGGCGTGCTAAGCAACTGACTTGGTTCTGCGCACTGCTTGATCATATGCATCATCCCATTATTATTTCCACATCTAAGGAGAATCCATATGTGAGTTTCTCCTTAATTCGACGCTTGCTAGATTCATCCACAGGAAACTTTAAACACTCGGGGGATATGGCTTTGCACTCCTCACATGGGTCTTTATCATGCAGTTCGATTCTCTTCAAGCCCATAGATCTTTTCATGACAAGTCTTATATAGTTCATCACCTTCTCATCCTCCGAAAACCCTTTCATGAACAGCAGCTTCAAGTTCAAATGCTTGAAACTGGAGGTTTCCCACACCAAGTCGGTCTTCTTGGCAATATCCTCAAACTTGTTAGGTTCACAAGAGTGTCGAGATAACTGCATGGACCCAACAACAAAAGAAACGACAAATATTACATATAAAATCAGCATCAACCTCAGCACTAGTTTTCAAGATGCAGTACGGCGACAGACCGGTAGCTACAAAAACTTACAAGTAAATGTACTACTCCCTCCGATCAATATTAGTTGACGCTGCTCTAGTACAACATTAGTTCTAAGTTGTACTAAACCTGCATCAATATCGGAGGGAGTACTATTCAAAAAAATGCATTGAGCTTCATATTAGTATTTAAGATAGGCCCTCATATGGTTTTAGGGGAATTTGCATACAGCTCTCTGAAACAGGAATGACGTTGTATATGGTACCTATGCAATTATATCATGATCTGTAGAAATTTGGAGGAATTCTAACATTATCTTGCATGGAAATTCTCTCCCAAGAAAATCCATGTTTAAGAATTTCTACCTTTTTGCATTGCATCGTCAATGATATCATTTAATGAATCTCATATTGCCTACATCCCAATGCGGCATGTAGTACCTTTCGTTAAAGCTGCGAGTGACTGAGTGTGTTTGCCTTGTGTTCTAGCTTGTGCAATACAACTAACTTATTTTCCACAAGTGCTTTTGTTTGCAATAAAACTAACTATTTACACTTGCACATATCCTGCTCTCATCTTTATTATTGGTGACAGAAGAGCGCTAGTGGCATGCTGGTATATAGTTAGTGCTGAAAATGCATAAACATGTCAAAGAAAAAAATATATCAAGTGGGCAAGTGGCATAGAAAATCTTAATTAGCAGACTTACATGGAAGTTCTTCAGTGAAGGTGCAGCTTTAAGGATAAAGAATGTCCAATTCAAATCACACTCAGCAAAGACATTGTAGATATAAACATCTCTAAGGCTACTGAATATACGTGTGAGCTGTTTAGGATCTTCCGGTTGAATCCAGATCTGCACTTGTAAAAGAACAAATATGGAGCATGCATGAGACGTGTAGCAATGTGTATATATACATTGAAATAATAGATGAACGAGGCATAGACGCAGAGTGAGTTGTAGCAGTAGAAACTTACCATCTGAGAGCAAAGATCCAGACACAAAGTGGAGAGGCTTCTTGTACTACTACTAGATAAACACTTGCTCAATGTGAATGGCTTCTGCCCAGACAGGGCAGCAGAGGCGAGGCTTACTTTCTCAAGTTGGGGAACAAAGCCACAAGACATAGGTGTGGTCACAGCCCACCAAGTATCACAGAGCACTTGCTTCAGCTTAGGCAGACTTGCTAGATCAACCCGCACACACTCAAAGCAAAACAATTCAAGTTTCTGGAGCTCTGATGACGGGGCATCTATGCTGAGGACAGATTTCGGACCCAATTTGCAGCATCTCAAGTTAAGGAACTGAAGCTTATCGCAAGCATTGAGGAGATTGGGGACATCCGAGTCTCCAAATGCAAGGTTGTGGAGAGTTAGTCTTGTGAGCCATCTGAAGGCGACAGGGCAAGAGTGGAAGAAGGACATGAAGCGCTGTCCAAACAAGACAAGTTGAGCATTGCTTGGTCTCGCAAGATGCGTGAATATCACAAACTCGAGGCATTCAGTGTCGCCGTTCCTGGCCACATCCCCGACGGCATGGCCAATAGGGCACAAGAAAGGTTTTGAAAGGTAAAAGGTAAGTCTCAGGCTCTTGATGGAACGGCCGCCGCATTCGCACGTGGACGATAGCAATCTCCTCGTCGTCTCCGTGTACGCCCCCATGATCTGACCCAGCGTGACATAGCTAGCGCTCTGAATGTCAGATACACCTATGAGCAGACAAGAGAGCTGGTGAGGGAGGTGTCTCCACCGTTTGGAGAGCGATCCGGTCCGAATTCGCACTGCGCACCGGAAGGAGTTCAAGGATTCGGATAAGGATGTCGCTAGGGAGCGCACTGATTCTGTCTTGGGCATCTTGGCTCTGCAAAACCCAAAAGGAGAGAATATTAGTAGCAAGACAAAACGGGCTAGAAGAAGAGAGGGGGCAGTGAATTTACCATGATTTGATTGGATGCCGCAGCAGATGGATGTACAGCCTAGGTTTGTTTTGTTGCACAAAAACTTGCTGGAACGGCCAAAGTTGAAGCCCTATCTATAGCTAGCGACTTGTTGAGGCCTTGCAGCAGTTTACAGAACAACTTATTGTGACGGCGGGTCGGCCTTGCGGCAGCTAGCTAGATTAGATATACTTATCAAGGTAAGAGAGACACACGTAGATGAGGCAGAGTCGGAGAAGACCATCACAATCCCCCTCCGCCACGGATTCCATTCCATTGTTAGGCATAGCGGGACAGATCCGATCTAAACGGCGCGCGCCCGATATTGACGCGAGTTGGATTTAGCAGAGTAATATTAATCATGAACGGCAAGATGCTCGTAACACTAGAGCGAATCCAAATAATTACCGGAAGAACTCACTGTTGAATTCCAGAAAATTGAGCTACCCCTAACTGCTGAATACGGAGAGGGTCGAAAGAGGCGGATCTGGATAAGGATAAGGCGAGCGTCGGATCTGGAGGGAGCGGCCTGGAAAGGAGACAGGGTCGCGGTGGAGACGAACCCCGCGTATGGTGGCGGGGACGACAAGCCCAACGATGAACGGAGGCGGCAGCCTCGTCCGACCAGGTTGGGAGTGACTGGGTGGGGGTGGGCGAGGAGGATGGGCAAAAGAATTGACATCACACACATTGCTTTTTAACAAGGGACGTGGGTGCTCTAAAAGTTCCGTCATACTTTGTCGTGTGTTATTTCTTTATTTTATTTATTCTGGACCCTGATTAGGGGTATCGTTGCTAACTTTTTTTTTCCAAGGGACCTTAGCTTTATAGAAGGAAGAAAAATATGTACAAGAGTTATTACATTGCGCTAGTTGATGGTCACAAGCCGACCCCAACCAAACCTCCACTCCACTCCTAATACTACTCTACTACTCGGGTATCGGTCTTCCTCCAAATGCTCCTGCCCTAGCCCAAGTCCTTAAGTCGTCGAAGATCAAGTCCACAGTCTCCTATTCATTTTTGATTTGGTTCGATCCGAACACTCTTGCGTTCCTAACTGGGCAGCAGAAAAGAAGCTAGTTCCTCCACGACAGACTAGATGGTCTAGACTAGCATCAGGTTGACTCAGGTGCAGGGCAAATGGTGCTATTTTACGAGATTCGAAGGGAGGTTTTGTTGCTGCGGCCATGGAATATAAACCGAATGCAATGGACGCTCCAATGATGGAGGCGTTTGCGCTATTATTGGGACTACGACTTGCTGAGGAGATGGGCATTTTTTCTTTGTCCATTGAGAGTGATTCTATGGAGATTGTTCAAGCTATCCAGAATCCGGATGACTACCGGGCGTCAGGTGCGGTAATTACAGACGATTGTCGAAGGTTGATGAGTTCTTTCGGCAAGGCGACAATAAATCATTGTGTGCGTGATGTAAACGAGTGCGCTCATACTATTGCTCGTTTTAGTTTTTTGGGTCAGGAGTCAAGGGTGTGGCTTGATAAACCTCCTGATTTCCTGATTCCGCTTATTGTAAAGGATATGATTATGAATTAATTAAAGTCGCCGAAGTTTAAAAAAAATTCACTTTCTCAACTGATCTTAATTTTTTTTACAAACTGCCATTTGGTGTGGCGCTTGACAGCCGGGCGCTACACTTCACTATGTAGCGCATTTGTCTTAGGCGCCGCACGCTCGGCCAGCGTGGTAGCCCGAGGCCAGGCGCGGCCCCACGTCCAGCCATGCAGCGCCTAAGGCATAGGAGCCACACATGTAATGTGCAGCGCCTAGCGCTTAGGCGCTGCACATTGACTTAAGCCGCATTGGGCCAGCCCGCACAGAGAGCAGCAGCGGCGCTCCCTTCGACCCCCTCCCCCACACCCCTCTTAGATATGGAGATTTCAGCCGTGGAATCGATCTCTAATCCCTCCTACTATGTAAACTCCTTCGCTCCCTTTCTTTTCCTCCGTAAATTCGTTTCCATTTTAGAGATTTGTCCAAGATTGGGTGGAACCCTTGATTTGCTTGGTTTGGATCTTTATTTGTCCATGATCGGGTGTTGTGATTTAGGATGTGTAAGTACTACCCTAGTATTGTTCATTAGTTCACAATATATGATTCTTGTTAGTGAAACCCTAGATTATTTAGTTTTTTTAGATATATATGCGATGCCTAGTACTGTAGATAATTATGAGATGTTGAGTTTTGTAGCTATATATGATATGTTGAGTTTATTGGAAATATGAGATGTTGAGTTTTTTAGATACATATGACATAGGAGATATATATGAGAATTTTTCAAATGAGTATTGTAAATCATTTATTCATTGTGTGAGAAGGAGATGTTGAGATTCTTGTAGAAGAATACATATGAGGTGTTTAGATGAATACATATGAGATGTTTAGTGTATACCGATATTTGAGATGAACTCATATATGTTTATTGTTTGAACTTTGCAAGGATGGTTTGCCTTCTCGACGATGCCTACGACACACGACACCGGGCCTACATGATGCGCGAGAAGGGGATGCTAATAATGAGTAATCTATTTTTTTTTGCAAATTTGTCTTAAGTTGAAATTGACATGCCCTAAGATTTGTCAGTACTTGTTTTTTGCAGAAGCTTGAACCTCTGAAGATTCGGTATCACGGGGTCTCAGGTCCTGTCATGCCCTATGATGAGCGATACACACCCTACATCCAGCAGGCAAGACTCCTCCCGTGGATTTAGTTGGTCAGCCGGTCCACGCCGAACCTCAACGCTCCACTGGTGTCCTCTCTTGCTGATCGGTGGAGGCCGGAGACGCACAGTTTCCATTTTCGGACTGGGGAGATGACTGTGACGCTCCAGGATGTCTCCTTGATCACCGGTCTTCCTATCGACGGGAGGCCTCTCTGTATGAGCACCGATTCTGGTGGGTGGCGCCAGTAGATGACTACTCTTATCGGTATGGCTCCTACCGAGGCTGAGGCTGATGTGGAGGAGGGAGAAGAGAAGAAGAAGAAGGAAAGGAAAGCAGCCAGAGCTGCTTTCACATGGATTCAAGCAAACTTTGCGCATTGCCGTAGTTGAACTCCATGATACTTCGGTCACTGTGATTGGTCCAAGTATGGCTGAAACCAAGGAGCTCATGTATTATTTTACAAACCAGCGGAAACATAAACTTGTATGGGTCGAGACAACTGAAAATAGAAGGCTACAAACACTACTAGAATCAGGATCTTTGCCGTCATCTAGTTCTTTGCCGCCCGCTAGCTGACGGCAAAGGAGGTCTTTGCCATCAACATACAGAAAGCTGACGGCAAAGAAAGAGCGGACGACAAAGATGCTCTTTGCCGTCAGCCAGCTCTTTGCCGTCTGCTAGCAGACGGCATAGAAGTTCTACTGTCTGCTAGCAGACGACAAAGAGGGAGGGTGGCATACTATCGAGGGCCACCTAACTGCCACTTCCTTTGCCGTCCGCTAGCAGACGGCAAAGAAAATGGCGAACTAACATCCGTTAGCTAGACTCTTTGTCGTCCGCTAGCAGATGGCAAAGAGCTGTGACCTAAACTAATAAGCGGCCAGCCCCACGTCCCTCTCTCCTCCCTCTCTCTTCCTCCATCATCACACCCGCGCCACCGCCCCGTGCCCGTGCCGCCCTCGTGATAACCCACAAGTATAGGGGATCACAACATTTTTCGATAAGTAAGAGTGTCGAACCCAACGAGGAGCTAAAGGTAGAATAAATATTCCCTCAAGTTCTATCGACCACCGATACAACTCTACGCACGCTTGACATTCGCTTTACCTAGAACAAGTATGAAACTAGAAGTACTTTGTAGGTGTTGTAGGATAGGTTTGCAAGAATATAAAGAGAAAGTAAATAAAAAGTAGGGGTTGTTTAGATAAAGAAGAAATAAAGTAAATATAGCGAGTGTGTAAAAGTGGTGGTAGGAGTTGCGAAATTGTCCCTAAGCAATTGACTACTTTACTAGACCGATAGCAAGTATTATGTGGGAGAGGCCACTGCTAGCATGTCATCCCTGACTTGGAATTCTATGCACTTGTGATTGGAACTATTAGTAAGAATCCGCAACTACTAACGTTCATTAAGGTAAAACCCAACCATATCATTAAGATATATTGGCCCCCCTTCAATCTCGTATGCATCAATTTCTATGCTAGGTTGAAGCTTCTGTTACTCTTGCCCTCCAATACATAGTCCTATCAACATACAACTAACCCTATGGTGTGATCCACGCGCACGCTCATATGATGGGCACCAAAGGACAGCAACATAACCACAAGCAAATTAAATCAATCATAGCAATTCATCAACCACCGATAGGACAACTAAAATCTACTCAGACATCATAGGATGGCAACACATCATTGGATAATAATACGAAGCATAAAGCACCACGTTCAAGTAGAGGGTACAGCGGGTTGCGGGAGAGTGGACCGCTGTAGATAGAGGGGGGAAGGTGATGGAGATGTTGGTGAAGAAGGAGGAGGTGTTGGTGTAGATCGCGGTGATGATGATGATGGCCACGACGGCGTTCCGGCGCCACCGGAAGAGAAGGGGAGAGGGGGCCCTTCGTCTTCTTCTTTCTTGACCTCCTCCCTAGATGGGAGAAGGGTTTCCCCTCTGGTCCTTGGCCTCCATGGCATGGGAGGGGCGAGAGCCCCTCCGAGATTGGATCTGTCTCTCTGTCTCTCTCTGTTTCTGCGTTCTGTCTGCTGCCCTTTCACCGTTTCGTATATATATGGAGATCCGTAACTCCGATTGGACTAAAACCTTCTCCGTGATTTTTTTACCAAAAATTAGCTTTCTTGCGGCCAAAGAAGGGCATGAACCACCTTAAGGGTGGACCACGAGGGTCAGGGGCGCGCCCAGGGGGGTGGGGCGCGCCCCCTGCCTCGTGCCCACCTCGGACATCGTCTCGCGTTGATCTTTCTCCTAGATTTTCCAAATATTCCAAAAATAAGCTCCGTCCATTTTTATCCTGTTTGGACTCCGTTTGATATGGACATTCTGCGAAACATAAAACATGCAACAAACAGGAACTGACACTTGGCACTGGATCAATATGTTAGTCCCAAAAATAATATAAAAAGTTGCCAAAAGTATATGAAAGTTGTAGAATATTGGCATGGAACAATCAAAAATTATAGATACGACGGAGACGTATCAGCATCCCCAAGCTTAATTCCTGCTCGTCCTCGAGTAGGTAAATGATAAAAAAGATAATTTTTGATGTGGAATGCTACCTAGCATAATCTTGATCATATGTCTAATCATGGCATGAATATTAAGACACGAGTGATTCAAAGCAATAGTCTATCATTTGACATAAAAGCAATAATACTTCAAGCCTACTAATAAAGCAATCATGTCTTTCAAAATAACATGGCCAAAGAAAGTTATCCCTACAAAATCATATAGTTTGGCTATGCTCCGTCTTCACCACACAAAATATTCAAATCATGCACAACCCCGATGACAGGCCAAGCAATTGTTTCATACTTTTGATGTTCTCAAACTTTTTCAACTTTCACGCAATACATGAGCGTGAGCCATGGACATAGCACTATAGGTGGAATAGAATGGTGGTTGTGGAGAAGACAAAAAGGAGAAGATAGTCTCACATCAACTAGGCGTGTCAACGGGCTATGGAGATGCCCATCAATAGATATCAATGTGAGTGAGTAGGGATTGCCATGCAACGGATGCACTAAGAGCTATAAGTGTATGAAAGCTCAGACTGAAAACTAAGTGGGTGCGCATCCAACTTGCTTGCTCATGAAGACCTCGGGCGTTTGAGGAAGCCCATCATCGGAATATACAAGCCAAGTTCTATAATGAAAATTCCCACTAGTATATGGAAGTGATAACTCAAGAGTCTCTCTATATGAAGAACATGGTGCTACTCTGAAGCACAAGTGTGGTAAAAGGATAGTAACATTGCCCCTTCTATCTTTTTCTCTCATTTTTTTTGTTTTTTTGGTGGGCTTCTTTGGCCTCTTTTTCTTATTTGGGCTTCTTTGGCCTCTTTTATTTTTTTGTAAAGTCTGGAGACTCATCCCAACTTGTGAGGGAATCATAGCTTCCATCATCCTTTCCTCACATGGGGCAATGCTCTAATAATGATGATCATCACACTTTTATTTACTTACAACTCAATATTACAACTCGATACTAGAGCAAAATATGACTCTATATGAATGCCTCCGGCGGTGTACTGGGATGTGCAATGATCTAGCGTAGCAATGACATCAAAAAACGGACAAGCCATGAAAATATCATGCTAGCTATCTTACGATCATGCAAAGCAATATGACAATGAATGCTCAAGTCATGTATATGATGATGATGGAAGTTGCATGGCAATATATCTCGGAATGGCTATGAAAATGCCATAATAGGTAGGTATGGTGGCTGTTTTGAGGAAGGTATATGGTGGGTTTAAGGTACCGGCGAAAGTTGCGTGATACTAAAGAGGCTAGCAATGGTGGAAGGGTGAGAGTGCGTATAATCCATGGACTCAACATTAGTCATAAAGAACTCACATACTTATTGCAAAAGTCTATTAGTTATCGAAACAAAGGACTACGTGCATGCTCCTAGGGGGATAGATTGGTAGGAAAAGACCATCGCTCGTCCCCGACCGCCACTCATAAGGAAGACAGTCAATAAATAAATCATGCTCCGACTTCATCACATAACGGTTCACCATACGTGCATGCTACGGGAATCACAAACCTCAACACAAGTATTTCTACTAATCCACAACTACCCACTAGCATGACTCTAATATCACCATCTTTATATCGCAAAGCTATTGCAAGGAATCAAACATATCATATTCAGTGATCTACAAGTTTTATGTAGGATTTTATGACTAACCATGTGAATGACCAGTTCCTGTCATCTCTCTAAATAGATATAAGTGAAGCAAGAGAGTTTAATTCTTTCTACAAAAGATATGCCCACGCTCTAACAAATATAAGTGAAGCAAAAGAGCATTCTACAAATGGCGGTTTTCTATGTAAAGAGAAACAGGCAATCCAAACTTCAAATGATATAAGTGAAGCACATGAAGCACTCTATAAAGCCATACTCAAAAGATATAAGTGAAGTGCTATGAGCATTCTATAAATCAACCAAGGACTATCTCATACCATCATGGTGCATAAAAGAAAAGTGAAAACTAAATGCAAAAGACGCTCCAAGATTGCACATATCGCATGAACGAAACAAATCCGAAAACATACTGATACTTGTTGAAGAAAGATGGGATGCCCCCAAGCTTAGACGCTTGAGTCTCCTTGAATATTTAATTGGGGTGCCTCGGTCATCCCCAAGCTTAAGCTCTTGCCTCTCTTCCTTCTTCTCACATCGAGACCTTCTCGATCATCGAGCACTTCATCCACACAAAACTTCAACAGAAAACTTGGTAAGATCCGTTAGTATAATAAAGCAAATCACTACTCTAAGTACCGTTGCAAACCAATTCATATTTTGTTTTTGCATTGTGTCTATTGTAATATAAATTTTTTCATGGCTTAATCCACTGATATGAATCGATAGTTTCATCAAAACAAGCAAACTATGCATCAAAAACAGAATCTGTCTAAAACAGAACAGTCTGTAATAATCTAAACATTCACCATACTTCTGATACTTGAAAAATTCTTCCAAAATTATGAAAAATAAAAAATTTGTATAGAAAGACAGTGCAAAAATAATCAGAACCATTTGACGTTCCAGTAAAAAAAATGTAAAATCATGCACTACAGCCAAAGTTTCTGTCCTGCACCGTACAAACCAACAAGCAAAGTAAACATCCTAAAGGCAAACCTTGGCACATTATTTTTATAATACAATGGAATTGTACAAGGGGATAATTATTTATGTTGAAAAAGTTTTTGTAATCAAGATTCACAAAGTTTCCGTGAGCATGAACAAAGTTCAAGGCTAGCTCCCACTTCAACAATGCTCGTCTTTCCCACTTTCGCTTTCCTTTTTGAAAAAGTTTTGGGTTCCCCTCTTTATTTTTGTTGTTTTTAAACAAGGGGGATGTGCTGCAAGGCGATTAAGTTGGGTAACGCCAGGGTTTTCCCAGTCACGACGTTGTAAAACGACGGCCAGTGAATTGTAATACGACTCACTATAGGGCGAATTCGAGCTCGGTACCCGGGGATCCTAAGGTATATCAAAGCCAATTTTAATTAGCAATGATTTGTAATTTAGTAGTGAGCACAAAGCAACATATATCATGTAATTACGAAGTCTAACTCTCTTCCTATGCATCAGCATGTCATAAAGAACAATTCATGCACACATAGTAAAGGCCAATACATAGTATAAACAGTTTCTTGCAATTTTATCATGTGGGAAACATAGAGAGGTGGAGATATAGTTCCTCTCTCATAATAATTGCAAGTAGGAGCAGCAAGCACATGCATATTATATTCATCAAAATCATCATGTGCAACGGTATAAGGCAACCAGGGCCGGCCCTAATATTCTGGAGGCCCTTGTGCGAGCCCTGCAAAATGGGCCCAATGGCTATAGTAGAGAATTTTTTTACTTCCATGATTATATTATATGTTTTTATTTTCTCCTCCAAAAAATGTTGTTATCCTCTAACACTACGAGCATATAAATCCTCTGGAATCTCAGCAGTAGCATTTGTCGAAATTATGAACATCTAACTCTACTCAGTTGTGGCATTTGTTAAAATGAATTTATGCAGACCACCCTTTTTGAGTTTCAATTAACTGATCTACATTTTGTTTTTCTCCTTACAACCGGATAAATGCATTTTAGGCAACATTCTTGTAACAAAAAAAGAAATAAAACACCTGATTTCTTGAGTCCTTATTCAAGCAATGCTTCAAGCAATCAACATATCTCCTGCCAGGCAGCCTGCAAGAGTCGTACATAATGAGAGAAAGTTAATCATCACTTCACATAACAAAAATACGTAGACAAGCGTCAAAGTATTTGCTGAAAAATCTATTGAATGACTTATGTGCAGTCTAAAACTCAGAAACTTCATGGTTTGGCCCCTCGCCTCGCCACGGCCCTGACGGCCATGGCCAGCTTCTCACCGGTCGCTGGAACACGCTGCGGCCTGCGCTGCCCTCAACGCCTCGAGCATCGGGGTGGTGTGTGGCTGGTTCGCCGCGTTAGTCCTCGCCGATGCCCATCGAGGCTTTGTCGCCACAGAGTAGTTAAAAGATGGAAGAACCAGGTTGAGGAACCCATCAAATGATGAAGGACTAATAATACAACGAAACAATCCATTGGCTAGCATCGTTTGTAGCGCCGGCCTTTGGGAACTTGGGTCAATTAATTGGGGAAAAGTTGAACTATTGAAGAAAGGAGACTGGGAGAAGAAACGAGAGGAGGTGACGGCGGCGTTCTCGGGAAGAGCAACATGCGCGTAACAGAATGGCTGGGTCTGCTGCCATCGCTGCTCCTTCTTTTTTCCTTCTACATCATGTAGTACACATACATTACAGGATATGGGCCCCTGCTCGGGCTGGGCCCTAGGCGGTCGCACTCTTCGCCATGGCCCAGGGCCGGCCCTGAAGGCAACCCATCAATATAATCCTTAATAAGGGTAAACTTCTCCGATATAGTGTAGTTGGGAGAATTCAAAAAGATAATAGGACTATCATGCGTGGGTGCAATAGCAACAATTTCATGTTTATCATAAGGAACTATAGAAAGTTCATCTCCATAAGCATAATTCATATTGGCATCTTGGCCACAAGCATAGCAAGCATCATCAAAAAGGGATATTTCAAAAAAATCAACTGGATCATAGCAATTATCATAGCATTCATCCTTCGGTAAGCATGAAGGGGAATTAAACAATGTATGAGTTGAAGAGTTACTCTCATTAGAAGGTGGGCACGGGTTATCAATCCGCTCTTCCTCCTTTTGTTCTTCGCTCTCCTCCTCATCTTTTTCATCCAATGAGCTCACAGTTTCATCAACTTCTTCTTCCATAGATTCCTGCAAAATATTAGTCTCTTCTTGGACAGCGAAGACTTTCTCAATAAGCGCATTAATATAGGAATTATATTCATAATTATCATAGCAATATTTTAGGATAGCTAAATTTTCAGGCCTATAAACATCATCATCAAAGGTTTCATACTTTTCAAACAAAGATTCAATTTCATAAGCACCCTTAAAAGCAACAAATTCTTCTATTTGTTCCACGTCATAGTAATCATATATACCATTAGCATAAAAAGCTAAGGTTTCATTATCATTAAATTTGCATGAAAAGGGAAGGTGTGGAGCCTTCATCCTAGAGCAACAAGTATAATCATAACTCAAGCATACTTGCCGAACATACCACTTCAATATATAAATTTGATCCCATAATAGTTTCCCTTTTTGTGTCAAGCGATAATCCCTAAAGTATTCACGTTGATCCAACGTTACTCCCATTACCATATTGAATGGGGTTTTCTCTGGATTATCAAAGTAGTACATAATTTCTGTCACATAACGAGCATCGATGGTTTTAGGAGGTTCCTCATCTCCATGAGTAGCAAGTACACCTATTTTTTTTGGTATTTCTTGTTCCATATCCATAACTAAAGACAGATAACAACTAAGAACACTAAATAAAAATTACTCAGTGATAAAGCAAACAAGCACACACGAGAATATTCACCCCACGCTATTGCTCCCCGGCAACGACGCCAGAAAAGGTCTTGATAACCCACAAGTATAGGGGATCGCAACAATTTTTGATAAGTAAGAGTGTCGAACCCAACGAGGAGCTGAAGGTAGAATAAATATTCCCTCAAGTTCTATCGACCACCGATACAACTCTACGCACGCTTGACGTTCGCTTTACCTAGAACAAGTATGAAACTAGAAGTAGTTTGTAGGTGTTGTAGGATAGGTTTGCAAGAATATAAAGAGCAAGTAAATAAAAAGTAGGGGTTGTTTAGATAAAGAAGAAATAAAGTAAATATAGTGAGTGTGGAAAAGTGGTGGTAGGAGTTGTGAAATTGTCCCTAAGCAATTGACTACTTTACTAGACCGATAGCAAGTATTATGTGGGAGAGGCCACTGCTAGCATGTCATCCCTGACTTGGAATTCTATGCACTTATGATTGGAACTATTAGCAAGCATCTGCAACTACTAACGTTCATTAAGGTAAAACCCAACCATAGCATTAAGATATATTGGTCCCCCTTCAATCCCGATGCATCAATTTCTATGCTAGGTTGAAGCTTCTGTCACTTTTGCCCTCCAATACATAGTGATATCCACATACAACTAACCCTATGGTGTGATCCATGCGCGCGCTCATATGATGGGCACCAATGGACAGCAACATAACCACAAGGAAATTAAATCAATCATAGCAATTCATCAACCACCGATAGGACAACTAAAATCTACTCAGACATCATAGGATGGCAACACATCATTGGATAATAATATGAAGCATAAAGCACCATGTTCAAGTAGAGGGTATAGCGGGTTGCGGGAGAGTGGAGCACTGTAGATAGAGGGGGGAAGGTGATGGAGATGTTGGTGAAGATGGCGGAGGTGTTGGTGTAGATCGCGGTGATGATGATGATGGCCACGGCAGCGTTCCGGCGCCACTGGAAGAGAAGGGGAGAGGGGGCCCCTTCGTCTTCTTCTTACTTGACCTCCTCCCTAGATGGGAGAAGGGTTTCCCCTCTGGTCCTTGGCCTCCATGGCATGGGAGGGGTGAGAGCCCCTCCGAGATTGAATATGTCTCTCTCCGTTTCCGCGTTCTGTCTGCTGCCCTTTCACCGTTTCATATATATATGGAGATCCGTAACTCCGATTGGACCGAAACCTTCACCGTGATTTTTTTACCAAAAATAATCTTTCTTGCGACCAAAGAAGGGCATCAAACGCCTTAAGGGTGGACCACGAGGGTCAGGGGCTGCCTCGTGCCCACCTCAGACACCGTCTCGCGTTGATCTTTCTCCCAGATTTTCGAAATATTCCAAAAATAAGCTCCGTCCGTTTTTATCCTGTTTGGACTCCGTTTGATATGGATGTTCTGTGAAACATAAAACATGCAACAAACAGGAACTGGCACTGGGCACTGGATCAATATGTTAGTCCCAAAAATAATATAAAAAGTTGCCAAAAGTATATGAAAGTTGTAGAATATTGGCATGGAACAATCAAAAATTATAGATACGACGGAGATGTATCACCCCGCCACTCCGCCACCCCGCCTCGCTGCCTCAGCCGCGTAGCCCCGCCCCGCCCCGGCCGCCCCGGCGCCCCCTCCTCCATCCCAGGCACCCCCTGTCGCGCCTGAAGGTGAGACATCCCTGTTTTTCTTTTTTTCTTCTGTTTTTTTAGATTTAGTTTAATTAGGTTTAGTTTAATTTAGGCTTGGTTTTGTTTAGGTTTAGTTTCTGTTTTTTAGGTTTACATTTAGTTTAGTTTAGATTAAATTTATTAGGTTCAGTTTAGGTTAAGAAGAAGGAAGAAAGATGAAAGAAGAAGAAGAAGAAGAAGAAGAAGAAGAAGAGGAATAAGAAGAGGAGGAGGAGGAGGAAGATTAGGGGTGCATCACCGACAAAACCGGGTCGAGCGGGTTAGGGGTTTCCTCGGTGTCGATGGAACCCTAAATAGCAAGTATTGTCGGTGCGAGATACATGTGGCTGTCGGTGTCAAAGACTACATCCACGTCCCACAAGTGACGCAGGCATCCGGCGTTCCACAGTAATAGTTCTCGACATCAATGGCGGTCGAACACCATTGTGAATTTGTCTTGCAGCCTCTACAATGACGATTAAAAGCCAAGTGTTGAAACTTGAAACATCCAAACTGACTCTAGTCGGTTTGGTTGTTTGAACTTTCAAAACTTGGCTTTAATCCTCATCACAAAGGCTGCCGACGAATTCGCCAAGGCGTTCGACCATCATCGGCCACCAGAACTATTGTTGCGGGATGCCGGGTGCCGGCTTCACTTGTGGGATGTAGATCTAGTGTTCAATGCCAAGCGCCACATGTATCTCACACCGATGATACTTGCTATTTAGGGTTCCATCGACGCCGAGGAACCCCTTAACCCACTTGTCCTATTGTAAATATTTAGTTAGGTTGACATCTCCTCCTCCCCCTTCATTTGCTCTGTTCTGGTCTTCATGTCGATGAAACTTGCTAGCTATAGGTGTCTTCAATCATCAGTATGGTGACCACTATGCGACTCCCGTTCGAAAGGCATGGACAGCCCGAGTATGTGTAGATTAGGTTCGTTTTCCCATATGCTCTGCTCCGGATCCGATGCAGAATTCCGTCAGTGTCTCCCTGTTGTTCTCCGGGGTACACATCCTCTCTGCTTATTGTCGAGACATGTATCAGGAGAACAACAAGGAGGTGCTGCCGAAATTTTGCATCAGATCCGTAGCAGAGCATGGGAAAACGAACCCAATCTACACATACTTGGGTGGGACTAGGACCTATCTTTACCTATTAGCGTCTAGGTTGCATGGACGTAATAAAAGTGAAAAACTCCATTAACAGATGAATATATACACACTGATTTATATATATATATATATTTCTTATGTGTCCAGTAGCTAGGAAAGATGAGTGATCGTGCGTGGATGTACACCGGTCACACTAGTCAAAAATACATGACCATTGAATGGTTAACAAAAACCAAGGGGTTTCTGAGAGCCGCATTTGCAAATGGCCAGATGACCCCTGTGTCAGGTGCGACAATTAGCACAAGAGGATGATATGTCTCCAACGTATCTATAATTTTTGATTGTTCCATGCTATTATATTATCAACTTTGGATGTTTATGGGCTTTATTACGCACTTTATATTATTTTCGGGACTAACCTATTAACCTAGAGCCCAGTGCCAGTTTCTGTTTTTTCCTTGTTTTAGGGTTTCGAAGAAAAGGAATATCAAACGGAGTCCAAACGGAATGAAACCTTCGGAAAATTTATTTTTGGAAAGAAAGCAATACAGGAGACTTGGAGTGCACGTCAGGGGATCAACGAGGAAGCCACGAGGCAGGGGGCGCACCCTCCACCCTCGTGGGCCCCACGTGGCTCCCCTGATGTATTTCTTCTGCCTATATATATATCCGTATACCCTAAAACTATCGGGGATCACAATAGATCGGGAGTTCCATCGCCAGAAGCCTTCGTAGCCACCGAAAGCCAATCTAGACCCGTTCCGGCACCCTGGCAGAGGGGTAATCCCTCTCCGGTGGCCATCTTCATCATCCCGGTGCTCTCCATGACGAGCAGGGAGTAGTTCTCCCTCGGGACTGAGGGTATGTACCAGTAGCTATGTGTTTGATCTCTCTCTCTCTCTCTTGTGTTCTTGAGGTGATACGATCTTGATGTATCGCGGGCTTTGCTATTGTAGTTGGATCTTATGATGTTTCTCCCCCTCTACTCTCTTGTAATGGATTGAGTTTCCCCTGTGAAGTTATCTTACCGGATTGAGTCTTTAAATATTTGAGAACACTGGATGTATGTCTTGCCGTGCGTATCTGTGGTGACAATGGGATATCACGTGATTCACTTGATGTATGTTTTGGTGAGCAACTTGCGGGTTTCGCCTATGAACCTATGCATAGGGGTTGTCACACGTTTTCGTCGTGATTCTCCAGTAGGAACTTTGGGGCACTCTTTGAGGTTCTATGTGTTGGTTGAATAGATGAATCTGAGATTGTGTGATGCATATCGTATAATCATACCCACAGATACTTGAGGTGACATTGGAGTATCTAGGTGACACTAGGGTTTTGGTTGATTTGTGTCTTAAGGTGTTATTCTATTTGAACTCTAGGGCTGTTTGTGACACTTATAAGAATAGCCCAACGGATTGATTGGAAAGAATAACTTTGAGGTGGTTTCGTACCCTACCATAATCTATTCGTTTGTTCTCCGCTATTAGTGACTTTGGAGTGACTCTTTGTTGCATGTTGAGGGATAGTTATATGATCCAATTATGTTATTATTGTTGAGTGGACTTGCACTAGTGAAAGTATGAACCCTAGGCCTTGTTTCAATGCATAGCAATACCGTTACGCTCACATTTATCATTAGTTACCTTGCTGTGTTTATATTTTCAGATTACAAAAAACTTTATCTACCATCCATATACCACTTGTATCACCATCTCTTCGCCGAACTAGTGCACCTATACAATTTACCATTGTATTGGGTATGTTGGGGACACAAGAGACTCTTTGTTATTTGGTTGCAGGGTTGCTTGAGAGAGACCATCTTCATCCTACGCCTCCTACGGATTGATAAACCTTAGGTCATCCACTTGAGGGAAATTTGCTACTGTCCTACAAACCTCTGCACTTGGAGGCCCAACAACGTCTACAAGAAGAAGGTTGTGTAGTAGACATCAAGCTCTTTTCTGGCGCCGTTGCCGGGGAGGTGAGTGCTTGAAGGTATATCTTTAGATCTTGTAATCGAGTCTTTTAGTTTCTTGTTTTATCACTAGTTTAGTTTATAAAATAAAATTACAAAAAAATGGAATTAAGTTTGCCTCATACGCTTCATCTTTTTAATATCTTTCGTGAGTTGATGGAAAGGAAAATTGTGCCAAAGTGTTAGAAGAAGAATGCATTAAAATGTTTGGCACTAAATCTTTGAATGATGAGCATGATTGCAATGTTATTAGTATGAACTCCTTGAATATCCATAGTACTAATGATGATTGCACTAGTTATGATGAAAATGTCTCCTATAAACATGTCAATTTTTGTGGAGTACATTGGGTTTGCAAGTACACACCAAATAGGGAAGATAGATATTGCAAGAGGCATAAGCATTTAGAGACTAAATGGTTGCAAGAAAGGCTAGATGCGTGTGCTAAAAATTTAAAGTTTCTTAGCCATACTTGTGAACTTTGCAATGAACATGATCATTTCAGTACCCAATGCAAATTGTTTCATGATCTTATCGTGTCCAAAAATTGTGATGACTTGATTTCCCTTGCACATCATAATGAACTTAGTTTGCTCTTGGTTATGAAGAAATGAAACGTATAACTAAGGATATTCCAAAATTTTCCCTTGATAGAGTTCTTCAGTTTGATCTAGATGAAATTTATATGCATTGCGTGGTGAATTGCATTGAAAATCCTTATATTGCCAACTACATAAAGAAAAGAAAAAAATAGAACAGAGAATACTAGAAAGGGAAGAGACTTCCCAATACCCTCCTATTATTTCTTATGATGAATCAAGTAACGAGGAGGAGCTTCCTATTCAACCAATCTCATTAATAAGGAGCTCCAAAAAGAGGATTGAACCCACACATGATGTGGTGAAGAAGAAGAAAAGAAAAAGGAAGAGAGGTAAAAAGATATCTCTCCCAAATAATGCTGCTCCTATTACTATTGTGCCTCATGAAAATATAATTGTGGAAGATAATGATACTTCTTATGACCTTGAAAATCTTTTTGGCACTTGCTTGGAAGAATATGATAATTGCTATACTATTGGTGCTATCCATACTATTAATTATGAGAGTGATTATGATTATGATATGAAAAGGCCCAAGCTTGGGGATGCTATGTTTGATGAATATGATGTTTTTGAGAATATATTTGCTGCAATTAATGTTTGTCCCAAGCTTTGGGATGAATATTAGGGGTATCGTTGCTAACTTTTTTTTTCCGAGGGACCTTAGCTTTATAGAAGGGAGAAAAATATGTACAAGAGTTATTACATTGCGCTAATTGATGGTCACAAGCCGACCCCAACCAAACCTCCACTCCACTCCTAATACTACTCTACTACTCGGGTATCGGTCTTCCTCCAAATGCTCCTGCCCTAGCCCAAGTCCTTAAGTCGTCGAAGATCAAGTCCACAGTCTCCTATTCATTTTTGATTTGGTTCGATCCGAACACTCTTGCGTTCCTAACTGGGCAGCAGAAAAGAAGCTAGTTCCTCCACGACAGACTAGATGGTCTAGACTAGCATCAGGTTGACTCAGGTGCAGGGCAAATGGTGCTATTTTACGAGATTCGAAGGGAGGTTTTGTTGCAGCGGCCATGGAATATAAAACGAATGCAATGGACGCTCCAACGATGGAGGCGTTTGTGCTATTATTGGGACTACGACTTGCTGAGGAGATGGGCATTTTTTCTTTGTCCATTGAGAGTGATTCTATGGAGATTGTTCAAGCTATCCAGAATCCGGATGATTACCGGGCGTCAGGTGCGGTAATTACAGACGATTGTCGAAGGTTGATGAGTTCTTTCGGCAAGGCGATAATAAATCATTGTGTGCGTGATGTAAATGAGTGCGCTCATACTATTGCTCGTTTTAGTTTTTTGGGTCAGGAGTCAAGGGTGTGGCTTGATAAACCTCCTGATTTCCTGATTCCGCTTATTGTAAAGGATATGATTATGAATTAATTAAAGTCGCCGAAGTTTAAAAAAATCACTTTCTCAACAGATCTTAATTTTTTTTACAAACTGCCATTTGGTGTGGCGCCTGACAGCCGGGCGCTACACTTCACTATGTAGCGCATTTGTCTTAGGCGCCGCATGCTCGGCCAGCGTGGTAGCCCGAGGCCAGGCGCGGCCCCACGTCCAGCCGTGCAGCGCCTAAGGCATAGGAGCCACACATGTAATGTGCAGCGCCTAGCGCTTAGGCGCTACACATTGACTTAAACCGCATTGGGCCAGCCCGCACAGAGAGCAGCAGCGGCGCTCCCTTCGACCCCCTCCCCCACACCCCTCTTAGATATGGAGATTTCAGCCGTGGAATCGATCTCTAATCCCTCCTACTATGTAAACTCCTTCGCTCCCTTTCTTTTCCTCCATAAATTCGTTTCCATTTTAGAGATTTGTCCAAGATTGGGTGGAACCCTTGATTTGCTTGGTTTGGATCTTTATTTGTCCATGATCGGGTGTTGTGATTTAGGATGTGTAAGTACTACCCTAGTATTGTTCATTAGTTCACAATATATGATTCTTGTTAGTGAAACCCTAGATTATTTAGTTTTTTTAGATATATATGCGATGCCTAGTACTGTAGATAATTATGAGATGTTGAGTTTTGTAGCTATATATGATATGTTGAGTTTATTGGAAATATTAGATGTTGAGTTTTTTAGATACATATGACATAGGAGATATATATGAGAATTTTTCAAATGAGTATTGTAAATCATTTATTCATTGTGTGAGAAGGAGATGTTGAGATTCTTGTAGAAGAATACATATGAGGTGTTTAGATGAATACATATGTGATGTTTAGTGTATACCGATATTTGAAATCAACTCATATATGTTTATTGTTTGAACTTTGCAAGGATGGTTTGCCTTCTCGACGATGCCTACGACACACGACACCGGGCCTACATGATGCGCGAGAAGGGGATGCTAATAATGAGTAATCTATTTTTTTTTTGCAAATTTGTCTTAAGTTGAAATTGACATGCCCTAAGATTTGTCACTACTTGTTTTTTGCAGAAGCTTGAACCTCTGAAGATTCGGTATCACGGGGTCTCAGGTCCTGTCATGCCCTATGATGAGCGGTACACACCCTACATCCAGCAGGCAAGACTCCTCCCGTGGATTTAGTTGGTCAGCCGGTCCACGCCGAACCTCAACGCTCCACTGGTGTCCTCTCTTGCTGATCGGTGGAGGCCGGAGACGCACAGTTTCCATTTTCGGACTGGGGAGATGACTGTGACGCTCCAGGATGTCTCCTTGATCACCGGTCTTCCTATCGACGGGAGGCCTCTCTGTATGAGCACCGATTCTGGTGGGTGGCGCCAGTAGATGACTGCTCTTATCGGTATGGCTCCTACCGAGGCTGAGGCTGATGTAGAGGAGGGAGAAGAGAAGAAGAAGAAGGAAAGGAAAGCAGCCAGAGCTGCTTTCACATGCATTCAAGCAAACTTTGCGCATTGCCGTAGTTGAACTCCATGATACTTCGGTCATTGTGATTGGTCCAAGTATGGCTGAAACCAAGGAGCTCATGTATTATTTTACAAACTAGCGGAACATAAACTTGTATGGGTAGAGACAACTGAAAAATAGAAGGCTACCAACACTACTGGAATCAGGATCTTTGCCGTCATCTAGTTCTTTGCCGCCCGCTAGCTGACGGCAAAGGAGGTCTTTGCCATCAACATACAGAAAGCTGACGGCAAAGAAAGAGCGGACGACAAAGATGCTCTTTGCCGTCTGCTAGCAGACGGCATAGAAGTTCTGCTGTCTGCTATCAGACGACAAAGAGGAAGGGTGGCATACTATCGAGGGCCACCTAACTGCCACTTCCTTTGCCGTCCGCTAGCAGACGACAAAGAAAATGGCGAACTAACATCCGTTAGCTAGACTCTTTGTCGTCCGCTAGCAGATGGCAAAGAGCTGTGACCTAAACTAATAAGCGGCCAGCCCCACGTCCCTCTCTCCCCCCTCTCTCTTCCTCCCTCATCACACCCGCGCCACCGCCCTGTGCCCGTGCCGCCCCCGTGATAACCCACAAGTATAGGGGATCACAACATTTTTCGATAAGTAAGAGTGTCGAACCCAACGAGGAGCTAAAGGTAGAATAAATATTCCCTCAAGTTCTATCGACCACCGATACAACTCTACGCACGCTTGACGTTCGCTTTACCTAGAACAAGTATGAAACTAGAAGTACTTTGTAGGTGTTGTAGGATAGGTTTGCAAGAATATAAAGAGAAAGTAAATAAAAAGTAGGGGTTGTTTAGATAAAGAAGAAATAAAGTAAATATAGTGAGTGTGTAAAAGTGGTGGTAGGAGTTGCGAAATTGTCCCTAAGCAATTGACTACTTTACTAGACCGATAGCAAGTATTATGTGGGAGAGGCCACTGCTAGCATGTCATCCCTGACTTGGAATTCGATGCACTTGTGATTGGAACTATTAGTAAGCATCCGCAACTACTAACGTTCATTAAGGTAAAACCCAACCATATCATTAAGATATATTGGCCCCCCTTCAATCTCGTATGCATCAATTTCTATGCTAGGTTGAAGCTTCTGTTACTCTTGCCCTCCAATACATAGTCCTATCAACATACAACTAACCCTATGGTGTGATCCACGCGCACGCTCATATGATGGGCACCAAAGTACAGCAACATAACCACAAGCAAATTAAATCAATCATAGCAATTCATCAACCACCGATAGGACAACTAAAATCTACTCAGACATCATAGGATGGCAACACATCATTGGATAATAATACGAAGCATAAAGCACCACGTTCAAGTAGAGGGTACAGCGGGTTGCGGGAGAGTGGACCGCTGTAGATAGAGGGGGGAAGGTGATGGATATGTTGGTGAAGAAGGCGGAGGTGTTGGTGTAGATCGCGGTGATGATGATGATGGCCACGACGGCGTTCCGGCGCCACCGGAAGAGAAGGGGAGAGGGGGCCCTTCGTCTTCTTCTTCCTTGACCTCCTCCCTAGATGGGAGAAGGGTTTCCCCTCTGGTACTTGGCCTCCATGGCATGGGAGGGGCGAGAGCCCCTCCAAGATTGGATCTGTCTCTCTGTCTCTCTCTGTTTCTGCGTTCTGTCTGCTGCCCTTTCACCGTTTCGTATATATATGGAGATCCGTAACTCCGATTGGACTAAAACCTTTGCCGTGATTTTTTTACCAAAAAATAGCTTTCTTGCGGCCAAAGAAGGGCATGAACCACCTTAAGGGTGGACCACGAGGGTCAGGGGCGCGCCCAGGGGGGTGGGGCGCGCCCCCTGCCTCGTGCCCACCTCGGACATCGTCTCGCGTTGATCTTTCTCCCAGATTTTCCAAATATTCCAAAAATAAGCTCCGTCCATTTTTATCCTGTTTGGACTCCGTTTGATATGGATATTCTGCGAAACATAAAACATGCAACAAACAGGAACTGACACTTGGCACTGCATCAATATGTTAGTCCCAAAAATAATATAAAAAGTTGCCAAAAGTATATGAAAGTTGTAGAATATTGGCATGGAACAATCAAAAATTATAGATACGACGGAGACGTATCAGCATCCCCAAGCTTAATTCCTGCTCGTCCTCGAGTAGGTAAATGATAAAAAAGATAATTTTTGATGTGGAATGCTACCTAGCATAATCTTGATCATATGTCTAATCATGGCATGAATATTAAGACACGAGTGATTCAAAGCAATAGTCTATCATTTGACATAAAAGCAATAATACTTCAAGCCTACTAATAAAGCAATCATGTCTTTCAAAATAACATGGCCAAGGAAAGTTATCCCTACAAAATCATATAGTTTGGCTATGCTCCGTCTTCACCACACAAAATATTCAAATCATGCACAACCCCGATGACAAGCCAAGCAATTGTTTCATACTTTTGATGTTCTCAAACTTTTTCAACTTTCACGCAATACATGAGTGTGAGCCATGGACATAGCACTATAGGTGGAATAGAATGGTGGTTGTGGAGAAGACAAAAAGGAGAAGATAGTCTCACATCAACTAGGCGTGTCAACGGGCTATGGAGATGCCCATCAATAGATATCAATGTGAGTGAGTAGGGATTGCCATGCAACGGATGCACTAAGAGCTATAAGTGTATGAAAGCTCAGACTGAAAACTAAGTGGGTGCGCATCCAACTTGCTTGCTCATGAAGACCTCGGGCGTTTGAGGAAGCCCATCATCGGAATATACAAGCCAAGTTCTATAATGAAAATTCCCACTAGTATATGGAAGTGATAACTCAAGAGTCTCTCTATATGAAGAACATGGTGCTACTCTGAAGCACAAGTGTGGTAAAAGGATAGTAACATTGCCCCTTCTATCTTTTTCTCTCATTTTTTTTGTTTTTTTGGTGGGCTTCTTTGGCCTCTTTTTCTTATTTGGGCTTCTTTGGCCTCTTTTATTTTTTTGTAAAGTCTGGAGACTCATCCCAACTTGTGAGGGAATCATAGCTTCCATCATCCTTTCCTCACATGGGGCAATGCTCTAATAATGATGATCATCACACTTTTATTTACTTACAACTCAATATTACAACTCGATACTAGAACAAAATATGACTCTATATGAATGCCTCCGGCGGTGTACTGGGATGTGCAATGATCTAGCGTAGCAATGACATCAAAAAACGGACAAGCCATGAAAATATCATGCTAGCTATCTTACGATCATGCAAAGCAATATGACAATGAATGATCAAGTCATGTATATGATGATGATGGAAGTTGCATGGCAATATATCTCGGAATGGCTATGAAAATGCCATAATAGGTAGGTATGGTGGCTGTTTTGAGGAAGGTATATGGTGGGTTTAAGGTACCGGCGAAAGTTGCGTGATACTAAAGAGGCTAGCAATGGTGGAAGGGTGAGAGTGCGTATAATCCATGGACTCAACATTAGTCATAAAGAACTCACGTACTTATTGCAAAAGTCTATTAGTTATCGAAACAAAGGACTACGTGCATGCTCCTAGGGGGATAGATTGGTAGGAAAAGACCATCGCTCGTCCCCGACCGCCACTCATAAGGAAGACAGTCAATAAATAAATCATGCTCCGACTTCATCACATAACGGTTCACCATACGTGCATGCTACGGGAATCACAAACCTCAACACAAGTATTTCTACTAATCCACAACTACCCACTAGCATGACTCTAATATCACCATCTTTATATCGCAAAGCTATTGCAAGGAATCAAACATATCATATTCAGTGATCTACAAGTTTTATGTAGTTTTATGACTAACCATGTGAATGACCAGTTCCTGTCATCTCTCTAAATAGATATAAGTGAAGCAAGAGAGTTTAATTCTTTCTACAAAAGATATGCCCACGCTCTAACAAATATAAGTGAAGCAAAAGAGCATTCTACAAATGGCGGTTTTCTATGTAAAGAGAAACAGGCAATCCAAACTTCAAATGATATAAGTGAAGCACATGAAGCACTCTATAAAGCCATACTCAAAAGATATAAGTGAAGTGCTATGAGCATTCTATAAATCAACCAAGGACTATCTCATACCATCATGGTGCATAAAAGAAAAGTGAAAACTAAATGCAAAAGACGCTCCAAGATTGCACATATCGCATGAACGAAACAAATCCGAAAACATACTGATACTTGTTGAAGAAAGATGGGATGCCCCCAAGCTTAGACGCTTGAGTCTCCTTGAATATTTAATTGGGGTGCCTCGGTCATCCCCAAGCTTAAGCTCTTGCCTCTCTTCCTTCTTCTCACATCGAGACCTTCTCGATCATCGAACACTTCATCCACACAAAACTTCAACAGAAAACTCGGTAAGATCCGTTAGTATAATAAAGCAAATCACTACTCTAAGTACCGTTGCAAACCAATTCATATTTTGTTTTTGCATTGTGTCTATTGTAATATAAATTTTTTCATGGCTTAATCCACTGATATGAATCGATAGTTTCATCAAAACAAGCAAACTATGCATCAAAAATAGAATCTGTCTAAAACAGAACAGTCCGTAATAATCTAAACATTCACCATACTTCTGATACTTGAAAAATTCTTCCAAAATTATGAAAAATAAACAATTTGTATAGAAAGATAGTGCAAAAATAATCAGAACCATTTGACGTTCCAGTAAAAAAAATGTAAAATCACGCACTACAGCCAAAGTTTCTGTCCTGCACCGTACAAACCAACAGGCAAAGTAAACATCCTAAAGGCAAACCTTGGCACATTATTTTTATAATACAATGGAATTGTACAAGGGGATAATTATTTATGTTGAAAAAGTATTTGTAATGAAGATTCACAAAGTTTCCGTGAGCATGAACAAAGTTCAAGGCTAGCTCCCACTTCAACAATGCTCGTCTTTCCCACTTTCGCTTTCCTTTTTGAAAAAGTTTTGGGTTCCCCTCTTTATTTTTGTTGTTTTTAAACTATATGAAAGCACTCAACAAAAATAAATGACTCTCTAAAACTTCCGGGTTGTCTCCCTGGCAGCGCTTTCTTTAAAGCCATTAAGCTAGGCATATAGTGCTCAAGTAGTGAATCCACCCGGATCCTAAGGTATATCAAAGCCAATTTTAATTAGCAATGATTTGTAATTTAGTAGTGAGCACAAAGCAACATATATCATGTAATGACGAAGTCTAACTCTCTTCCTATGCATCAGCATGTCATAAAAGAACAATTCATGCACACATAGTAAAGGCCAATGCATAGTATAAATAGTTTCTTGCAATTTTATCATGTGGGAAACATAGAGAGGTGGAGATATAGTTCCTCTCTCATAATAATTGCAAGTAGGAGCAGCAAGAACATGCATATTATATTCATCAAAATCATCATGTGCAACGGTATAAGGCAACCAGGGCCGGCCCTAATATTCTGGAGGCCCTTGTGCGAGCCCTGCAAAATGGGCCCAATGGCTATAGTAGAGAAATTTTTTACTTCCATGATTATATTATATGTTTTTATTTTCTCCTCCAAAAAATGTTGTTATCCTCTAACACTACGAGCATATAACTCCTCTGGAATCTCAGCAGTAGCATTTGTTGAAATTATGAACATCTAACTCTACTCAGTAGTGGCATTTGTTAAAATGAATTTATGCAGACCACCCTTTTTGAGTTTCAATTAACTGATCTACATTTTGTTTTTCTCCTTACAACCGGATAAATGCATTTTAGGCAACATTCTTGTAACAAAAAAAGAAATAAAACACCTGATTTCTTGAGTCCTTATTCAAGCAATGCTTCAAGCAATCAACATATCTCCTGCCAGGCAGCCTGCAAGAGTCGTACATAATGAGAGAAAGTTAATCATCACTTCACATAACAAAAATACGTAGACAAGCGTCAAAGTATTTGCTGAAAAAATCTCTTGAATGACTTATGTGCAGTCTAAAACTCAGAAACTTCATGGTTTGGCCCCTCGCCTCGCCAGGGCCCTGACGGCCATGGCCAGCTTCTCACCGGTCGCTGGAACACGCTGCGGCCTGCGCTGCCCTCAACGCCTCGAGCATCGGGGTGGTGTGTGGCTGGTTCGCCGTGTTAGTCCTCGCCGATGCCCATCGAGGCTTTGTCGCCACAGAGTACTTAAAAGATGGAAGAACCAGGTTGAGGAACCCATCAAATGATGAAGGACTAATAATACAACGAAGCAATCCATTGGCTAGCATCGTTTGTAGCGCCGGCCTTTGGGAACTTGGGTCAATTAATTGGGGAAAAGTTGAACTATTGAAGAAAGGAGACTGGGAGAAGAAACGAGAGGAGGTGACGGCGGCGTTCTCGGGAAGAGCAACATGCGCGTAACAGAATGGCTGGGTCTGCTGCCATCGCTGCTCCTTCTTTTTTCCTTCTACATCATGTAGTACACATACATTACAGGATATGGGCCCCTGCTCGGGCTGGGCCCTAGGAGGTCGCACTCTTCGCCATGGCCCAGGGCCGGCCCTGAAGGCAACCCATCAATATAATCCTTAATAAGGGTAAACTTCTCCGATATAGTGTAGTTGGGAGA
>NC_053022.1:15725390-15738140 GCF_003073215.2 Triticum urartu | reverse complement strand
GCTTGATCTTATTTGCTTAGAACGACGGTAGCTTAAATAAGATGATCCTCGCAATATTTCAAGAAAGTGTTCCCCCTAACTGTGCACCGTTGCGAAGGTTCGTTGTTTCGAAGCACCACGTGATGATCGGGTGTGATAGATTCTAACGTTCGAATACAACGGGTGTAAGCCAGATTTACACACGCAATACACTTAGGTTGACTTGACGAGCCTAGCATGTACAGACATGGCCTCGGAACACGGAAGACCGAAAGGTCGAGTATGAGTCGTATAGAAGATACGATCAACATGAAGATGTTCACCGATGTTGACTAGTCCGTCTCACGTGATGATCGGATAGGGCCTAGTTGACTCGGATCATGTTTCACTTAGATGACTAGAGGGATGTCTATCTGAGTGGGAGTTCATTAAATAATTTGATTAGATGAACTTAATTATCATGAACATAGTCTAAATTGTCTTTGCAAATATGTTGTGGATAAATAGCTCACGGCTTTAGCTCCATGTTTTAATATGTTCCTAGAGAAAAGACTAAGTTGAAAGATATTGTAAGCATTGATGCGGACTAGGTCCGTTGCCTGAGGAGTGTCCTCACTGCTACACAGAAGGCTTATGTCTTCTGATGCACCGCTCGTGTGCAAACCCCTACAACGTCGTCTGTGGATGTTGTGAACACCTGACAGACACATCCTGATGACTACTTGATAGTTTAGTGCACCATACTTTACGGCTTAGAATCGGGATTCCAATGACGTTTTGAACGCCATAAGACATATGAGATGTTCCAAGAGCTGAAATTGGGATTTCAGGCTCATGCCCGTGTTGAGAGGTGTGAGACCTCTGACAAGTTCTTTTGCCAACAAGATGGAGGAGAATAGCTCAGCTAGTGAGCATGTGCTCAGAATGTCTGGGTGCTACAATCACTTAAATCAAGTGGGAGTTAAACTTCCAGATAAGATAGTGATTGATAGAGTTCTCTAGCCACTATCACTAAGCTACTAGATCTTCGTGATGAACTATGACATGCAAGGGATGGAGTTGATCCGGAGCTGTTCGCGGTGCTTAAGACCGCAAAAGGTAGAAATCAAGAAGGAGCATCAAGTGTTGATGGTTTAACAAGACCACTGGTTTCAAGAAGGGCAAGGGCTAGAAGGGAAACTTCATGGATGGCAAACCAGTTGCCGCTCCAGTGAAGGAACCCAAGGTTGAACCCAAACCCGAGACTAAGTGCTTCTATTGTAAGGGGAACGGTCACTGGTAGCGGAATTACCCCAAATGCATGGTAGATAAGAAGGCTGGCAACTTCAACAAAGTATATACGTGTTATTAATGTGTACCTCACTAGTACTCCTGGTAGCACCTGGGTATTGGATACCGGTTCAGTTGCTATTATTGGTGACTTGAAGCAAAAGCTACGGACTAAACGGAGACTGGCTAGAGGGCGAGGTGAGAGACTGGCTAAGGGCGAGGTGCGATGTGTGTTGGAAGTGTTTCCAAAGTTGATGAGATCACCATCGCACGCCATCTGCCTTCGGGATTAGTATTGAACCTAGATAAATGTTATCAGGTGTCTATTGAGCATGAATATGATTAGATCATGTTCATTGCAATACGGTTATTCATTTAAGTTAGAGAATAATGGTTATTCTGTTTACATGAATAATACCTTTCATGGTCATGCACCCTATGTGAATGGTTCATTGAATCTCGGTCGTGGTAATACACATGTTCACGCCAAAAGATGTAGAGTTAATAATGATAGTACCACTTTCTCGTGGCACTGCCGCTTAGGTCATATTGGCGTAAGATGCATGAAGAAACTCCATGTCGATGGATGTTTGGAGTCACTTGATTTTGAATCGCTTGACACATGCGAGCCATGCCTCATGGGCAGGATGACTAAGACCCCGTTTTCAGGTACAATGAAACGGGCAAGTGACTTGTTGGAAATCATACATGCTGATGCGTGTGATCCAATGAGAATTGAAGCGTGCGGTGGATATCTCTATTTTCTCATCTTCACTGACGATTTGGGTAGATATAGGCATATCTACTTAATGAAGCACAAGTCTGAAACGTTTGAAAAGTTCAAGCGATTTCAGAGTGAAGTTAAGAATCATCATAACAAGAAGATCAAATTCCTACGATCTGATCGATGAGAATTTCTGAGTTATGAGTTTGGCAATCACTTAAGACATTGTGGAATTGTTTCACAGTTGAAGCCACCTGGAAAACCACAAAGTAATGGTGTATCCGGACGTCGTAATCGAACCTTATGAGATATGGTGCGATCTATGATGTCTCTTACCGATCTACCGTTTTCATTTTGAGGTTATGCGTTAGAGACAGCTGCATTCACTTTAGATAGGACACCATCTAAGTCCGTTGAGACGACGTCGTATGAACATTGGTTTGGCAAGAAACCAAAGTTGTCGTTTCTTAATGTTTGGGGATGCGATGCTTAAGGCTTCAGCCGGAGAAGCTCGAACCCAAAGCGGACAAACACATCTTCATAGGATACCCAAAGGTGACAGTTGGGTATACCTTCTATCTCAGATCCGAGGGCAAATTGTTTGTCGCTAAGAACGGGTCCTTTCTCGAGAAGGAGTTTCTCTCGAAAGAATTGAGTGGGAGGAAGATAGAACTTGATGAGGTTGTCGAACCTTTACTTCAACCAGAGAGTGATGCAACACAGAAAGATGTTTTCTGTGGCGCCTACGTCTGTTGAATAGGAAGTTAATGATAGTGATCATGAAGCTTCGGATCAAGTTGCTATCGAACCTCGTAGGTCGACAAGGATATGTACTACTCCTGAGTGGTACGGTAATCCTGTCTTAGATATCATGTTGTTAGACAACAATGAACCTACAAGCTATGGAGAAGCGATGGTGGGCCCGTATTCCGACAAATGGTTAGAAGCCATGAAATCCGAGATAGGATCCATGTATCAGAACAAAGTATGGACTTTGGTGGACTTGCCCGATGATCGGCAAGCCATTGAGATAAATGGATCTTTAAGAAGAAGACGGACGTGGGCGGTAATGTTACCGTCTATGAAGCTCGACTTGTGGGAAAGAGTCTTTTCACAAGTTCAAGGAGTTGACTACGATGAGAATTTCTCACCCGTAGCGATGCTTAAGTCCGTCGGAATCATGTTAGCATTAGCTGTATTTTTCGATTATGAAATCTGACAGATGGATGTCAAAACAAGTTTTCTTACCAGTTTTCGTAAGAAAAAAGTTGTATGTGATACAATAAAAGGTTTTGTCGATCCTAAGGATGCTAAAAGGTATGCTGGCTCCATCAGCAAATCCTTCTATGGACTAGAGCAAGCATCTCGGAGTTCGAATATATGCTTTTGGATGGAGTGATCAAAGCTTTTAGGTTTATACAATGTTTGCTAGAAACTTGTATTTACAAGAAAGTGAGTGGGAGCACTACAACATTTCTGATAAGTATATGTGGATGACATATTGTTGATTCGAAATAATGTAGAATTTCTGGAAAGCATAAACGGTTGTTTGAAGAGTGATTTTCAAAGGAAGACCTGGATAAAGCTGCTTACATATTGGGCATCAAGATCTATAGAGATAGATCAAAGACGCCTGATGATACTTTCAAAGAACGCACACCTTGACATGTTTTTGAAGGAGTTCAAAATAGATCAGTCAAAGAAGGGGTTCTTACCTGAGTTGTAAGGTGTGAAGTTGAGTAAGACTCAAAGCTTGACCACGGCAGAAGAAAGAGGAAGGACGAAGGTCGTCCCCTATGCTTTTGTCATAGGCTCTATACGGTATGCCATGCTAGTACCGCACCTGATGTGTGCCTTGCCACATGTCTGGCAAGAGGGTACAAAGGTGATCTAGGAGTGGATCACCAGATAGCGGTCAAAATTATCCTTAGAGGAATAAGGAAATGTTTCTCGGTTATGGAGGTGATAAAGAGTTCAACATAAAGAGTTACGTCGATGCAAGCTTAACACCTATCCGGATAGCTCTGAGTAGAGATACCGGATACGTATAATGGAGCAACAATTTGGAATAGCTCCAAGTGGAACGTGGTAGCAGCATCTACGATGACATAAAGTTTTGCGAAATACATAGGGATCTGAATATGGCAGACCCGTTGACTATACAACCTCTCTCACAAGCATAACATGATCAAACCCAGAACTCATTGAGTGTTAATCACATAGTGATGTGAACTAGATTATTGACTCTAGTAAACTCTTTGGATGTTGGTCACATGGCGATGTGACCTGAGAGTGTTAATCACATGGCGATGTGAACTAGATTATTGACTCTAGTGCAAGTGGGAGACTGTTGGAAATATGCCCTAGAGGCAATAATAAATTAGTTATTATTATATTTCCTTGTTCATGATAATCGTTTATTATCCATGCTAGAATTGTATTGATAGGAAACTCAGATACATGTGTGGATACATAGACAACACCATGTCCCTAGTAAGCCTCTAGTTGACTAGCTCGTTGATCAATAGATGGTTACGGTTTCCTGACCATGGACATTGGATGTCATTGATAACGGGATCACATCATTAGGAGAATGATGTGATGGACAAGACCCAATCCTAAGCCTAGCACAAGATCGTGTAGTTCGTATGCTAAAGCTTTTCTAATGTCAAGTATCATTTCCTTAGACCATGAGATTGTGCAACTCCCGGATACCGTAGGAGTGCTTTGGGTGTGCCAAACGTCACAACGTAACTGGGTGGCTATAAAGGTACACTACAGGTATCTCCGAAAGTGTCTGTTGGGTTGGCACGAATCGAGACTGGGATTTGTCACTCCATGTAAACGGAGAGGTATCTCTGGGCCCACTCGGTAGGACATCATCATAATGTGCACAATGTGATCAAGGAGTTGATCACGAGGATGATGTGTTACGGAACGAGTAAAGAGACTTGCCGGTAACGAGATTGAACAAGGTATCGGGATACCGACGATCGAATCTCGGGCAAGTATCGTACCGATAGACAGGGATATCGGGATTGATACGAAATGTATAGATTGATTGGATCCTTGACATCGTGGTTCATCCAATGAGATCATCGTGGAGCATGTGGGAGCCAACATGGGTATCCAGATCCCGTTGTTGGTTATTGACCGGAGAGTTGTCTCGGCCATGTCTGCATGACTCCCGAACCCGTAGGGTCTACACACTTAAGGTTCGATGACGCTAGGGTTATAGGGAAAGTATGTACGCGGTTACCCGAATGTTGTTCGGAGTCCCGGATGAGATCCCGGACGTCACGAGGAGTTCCGGAATGGTCCGGAGGTAAAGATTTATATAGGAAGTATGGTTTTGCACCGGAAGTGTTCCGGGCATCACCGGTAGTGTACCGGGACCACCGGAGGGGTCCGGGGGTCCACAGGTGGGGCCACCAGCCCCGGAGGCACTACATGGGCCAATAGTGGGAAGGGACCAGCCCCTAGGTGGGCTGGGGCGCCTCCCCACCAAGGCCCATGCGCCTAGAGAGAAGAGGGGGCAAACCCTAAGGGCAGATGGGCCCTAAGGCCCATGCCTGGTGCGCCTCCCTCTCCCCCCACTTGGCCGCCACCCCAGATGGGGATTGGGGCTGCCGCCACCCCTAGGGTGGAAACCCTAGGTGGGGGCGCAGCCCTCCCTCTCCCCCTATATATAGTGGAGGCAAAGGGGCAGCCCAACACACGAAGTTCTTCCCCTGTTGGCGCAGCCCTACCCCTCTCCCTCCTCGTCTCTCGTAGTGCTTGGCGAAGCCCTGCTGGAGTCCCGCGCTCCTCCACCACCACCACGCCGTCGTGCTGCTGCTGGACGGAGTCTTCCCCAACCTCTCCTTCTCCCCTTGCTGGATCAAGGCGTAGGAGACGTCACCGGGCTGCACGTGTGTTGAACGCGGAGGCGCCGTTGTTCGGCGCTTAGATCGGAATCAACCGCGATCTGAATCGCTACGAGTACGACTCCTTCATCCGCGTTCTTGCAACGCTTCCGCTTAGCGATCTACAAGGGTATGTGGATGCACTCCCCTTCCCCTCGTTGCTAGATTACTCCATAGTTTAATCTTGGTGATGCGTAGAAAATTTTAAATTTCTGCTACGATCCCCAACACTCATAACTATGCTCAATTCTCTCAATTGCTCAATAGTAATTTGTTTACCCACCGTAGAATACTTATGCTCTTGAGAGAAGCCACTAGTGAAATCTATGGCCCACGGGTCTATTCTCATCATATCAATCTTCTATCACTTTATTATTGCTTTGCTTTTACTTTTTTTATTTTACTTTGCATCTCTATACCAAAAATACCAAAAATATTATCTATCATCTCTATCAGATCTCACTCTCGTAAGTGACCGTGAAGGGATTGACAACCCCTAATCATGTTGGTTGCGTTGAGCTATTTGTTTTGTGTAGGTACGAGGGACTCGCGCGTAGCCTCCTACTGGATTGATACCTTGGTTCTCAAAAACGTGAGGGAAATACTTACTCTACTCTGCTGCATCACCCTTTCCTCTTCAAGGAAATCCAACGTGCTCAAGAGGTAGCATGTCCCTCCTGCCAGCTGCTTCTCTCTAATGCAGGGCACCGCAGCCGCGAGGGGGAAACCAGCATTTTCCCGGGTTGGGGTCGGGATTTTGTCGCGCCCCTCAAAATTTTTTGCGGGCCGGGGTGGGATGCGGGTCTGGTCTGGCAGGTTTTTCGGACGCCATCATGCGAATGTTCTCGCAAACGTAGTATGCACACAGATTATTCCCCGGCGCCTGCTTCAGGGCCTTTACGAGAATGGAATTTGATCAGATAATAATTAATCAAGCATGATAATTAAAGAGATGGCAGCTTAGCTAGTACTGCTTAATTACTTACCTTGGGTCAATACCATTTCAGATTTCGTTTCCATGGGCCTGCAGTGGCCCTAATGAACTTTGCCCAAGCCCTGCCCGCCGACAAAGAAAATGAATAAATGGGTTATTAAATAGTTGTGATCAGGAAATGACGGACTAATTAAGTAGGCCGAGATATAGTTAATAATGATTGAAATTACCTGTTGACTATCCCCTTCACGATGGTGTAGTCACTTGCTTTCTTAAGTAGTGAGTCTAGTACTTCAACTGCCTTCATCAACTTTAAATGAATTAACCAAGATTCCAGTGAAAATCTGCATGCACACACGTTGCCATTGTTCTTAATTAGCGGGCATATGTAAGCAAAACATGTAGCTAGCTAGTAGGGGAAAAACAGGAATTTGTAGTACACAGTGTGACTCACTGGAAGGTTGTAAGAAGTAGTATATTCTTCATTGTATTTGAGGTTTTGAAAGAACTATAGCATGCTTCCTCTACCACTTTTTTCGTGATATGATCATTTTCCTATGTGTATTCATTAATGGTATTTGGGTCAACAAACCCAATGGCCATAGCGGTCCACCTTTTTTCATTCATAAAATCTTCATCCTGCATTAATACCAGAAAATGATATAGTTGAGGATATTACAGGTTAATGATTGATCAAATGATCTACAGCTAGCTTGAGACTTAATTACAGAAAGAAATCACTACAGACAATAGCAACTGACGATAGATTTTGTCGAGTGCGTCTTATTGTATAGCTGAAATAGTTCTGAATACTCAACGGTCACAACTTTCTTCATGGTAGTAATGCTCCTTCTTGACATTCACCATGAGGGACTCTCGATTGGAAATCTTGGTAATGTCCTGTACCATTGATGCAATTCATTACCATTCTCCTTGGGAGCTTATTGAACTCCTCTGCTCGACCAAAGGTTGGCCCCGGGCATATTTCCATTTTATTTCCTCCTCTCTAGTCGGAGACATGGGCCTCGATATCGAGGATTGTCCAACTATCCCGATCGATTCAGCCTGCGCAATATGCTCTCCGGTTATTACCACATCGCCACCCCGGAACGGTTAACGGTTGCCCACAATAATATGGGCGCGCCTACTCTCATGTGTTGTTGGCACAACAAGCGGGGGGATTGATTGCGCCGCCTGTTCTCCCAGCTGGGGAACGGTTTTACCGCATTTTTTGCTAGCTGATTTGCTCGAGCTTGAGCTCGCCTCTTTCTGTAGACATGCTCGATTTAACTTCCTGAGGTGGCGCTCATAGTCTGTGTCAACAGGCTTGGGAGCTGGTGGTCTCGCCATATGAATGAAGTGGTCAATCTTTTCCACAGGCACTTTCTCCCTTGGCGGTGGTGGCGGTTTCTGTGCAAAATGGGCTTCCACTTTGGCCTTCGATATGGCTACGTTTTCCTCCTCGGACTTGTCGTAAGGCCTCTGCGGAAGAGGCGCGAGGCTTGGACCATATTGAAATCGCTGTTGGGTTTCGTAGTAATTTCAAAAAAATTCCTACGCACACGCAAGATCATGTGATGCATAGCAACGAGAGGAGAGTGTTGTCTACGTACCCACGCAGACCGACTGCGGAAGCGTTGACACAACGTAGAGGAAGTAGTCGTACGTCTTCACGATCCAACCGATCAAGCACCGAAACTACGGCACCTCCGAGTTCGAGCACACGTTCAGCTCGATGACGATCCCCGGACTCCGATCCAGCAAAGTGTCGGGGAAGAGTTCCGTCAGCACGACGGCGTGGTGACGATCTTGATGACTACACAGCAGCAGGGCTTCGCCTAAACTCCGCTACAGTATTATCGAGGAATATGGTGGCTGGGGGCACCGCACACGGCTAAGGAATAGATCACGTGGATCAACTTGTGTGTTCTAGGGTGCCTCTGCCTCAGTATATAAAGGACTAGAGGGGGGAGGCGCCTGGCCAGGGAGAGAGGCGCAGGAGGAGTCCTACTCCTTCCGGGAGTAGGACTCCCCCCCCCCAATCCTATTCCAACTAGGATTCCCAAGGGGGGAAAGAGAGAGAGGGTGGCCGGCCACCTCTCCTAGTCCTAATAGGACTAGGGGAGGGGGGAGGTGCGCAGCCCCCTTGGGCTGCCCCTTTCTCCTTTCCACTAAGGCCCATGAAGGCCCATATGGCTCCCGGGGGGTTCCGGTAACCTCCCGGTAACCCGGTAAAATCCCGATTTCACCCGGAACACTTCCGATGTCCAAACATAGGCTTCCAATATATCAATCTTTACGTCTCGACCATTTCGAGACTCCTCGTCATGTCCGTGATCACATCCGGGACTCCGAACAACCTTCGGTACATCAAAATGCATAAACTCATAATGAAACTGTCATCGTAACCTTAAGCGTGCGGACCCTACGGGTTCGAGAACAATGTAGACATGACCGAGACACGTCTCCGGTCAATAACCAATAGCGGGACCTGGATGCCCATATTGGCTCCTACATATTCTACGAAGATCTTTATCGGTCAGACCGCATAACAACATACGTTGTTCCCTTTGTCATCGGTATGTTACTTGCCCGAGATTCGATCGTCGGTATCCAATACCTAGTTCAATCTCGTTACCGGCAAGTCTCTTTACTCGTTCCGTAATACATCATCTCACAACTAACATATTAGTTGTAATGCTTGCAAGGCTTATGTGATGTGTATTACCGAGAGGGCCCAGAGATACCTCTCCGACAATCGGAGTGACAAATCCTAATCTCGAAATACGCCAACCCAACATCTACCTTTGGAGACACCTGTAATGCTCCTTTATAATCACCCAGTTACGTTGTGACGTTTGGTAGCACCCAAAGTGTTCCTCCGGTAAACGGGAGTTGCATAATCTCATAGTCATAAGAACATGTATAAGTCATGAAGAAAGCAATAGCAACAAACTAAACGATCAAGTGCTAAGCTAACGGAATGGTGTCAATCACATCATTCTCCTAATGATGTGATCCCGTTAATCAAATGACAACTCATGTTCATGGTTAGGAAACATAACCATCTTTGATTAACGAGCTAGTCAAGTAGAGGCATACTAGTGACACTCTGTTTGTCTATGTATTCACACAACATGTATTATGTTTCCGGTTAATACAATTCTAGCATGAATAATAAACATTTATCATGATATAAGGAAATAAATAATAACTTTATTATTGCCTCTAGGGCATATTTCCTTCAGTCTCCCACTTGCACTAGAGTCAATAATCTAGATTACACAGTAATGATTCTAACACCCATGGAGCCTTGGTGCTGATCATGTTTTGCTCGTGGAAGAGGCTTAGTTCAACGGGTCTGCAACATTCAGATCCGTATGTATCTTGCAAATCTCTATGTCTCCCACCTGGACTAGATCCCTGGATGGAATTGAAGCGTCTCTTGATGTGCTTGGTTCTCTTGTGAAATCTGGATTCCTTTGCCAAGGCAATTGCACCAGTATTGTCACAAAAGATTTTCATTGGACCCGATGCACTAGGTATGACACCTAGATCGGATATGAACTCCTTCATCCAGACTCCTTCGTTCGCTGCTTCCGAAGCAGCTATGTACTCCGCTTCACATGTAGATCCCTCTACGACGCTTTGTTTAGAACTGCACCAACTGACAGCTCCACCATTTAATGTAAACACGTATCCGGTTTGCGATTTAGAATCGTCCGGATCAGTGTCAAAGCTTGCATCAACGTAACCTTTTACGGTGAGCTCTTTGTCACCTCCATATACGAGAAACATATCCTTAGTCCTTTTCAGGTATTTCAGGATGTTCTTGACCGCTGTCCAGTGATCCACTCCTGGATTACTTTGGTACCTCTCCCTGCTAAACTTATAGCAAGGCACACATCAGGTCTGGTACACAGCATTGCATACATGATAGAGCCTATGGCTGAAGCATAGGGAACATCTTTCATTTTCTCTCTATCTTCTGCAGTGGTCGGGCATTGAGTCTGACTCAACTTCACACCTTGTAACACAGGCAAGAACCCTTTCTTTGCTTGATCCATTTTGAACTTCTTCAAAACTTTGTCAAGGTATGTGCTTTGTGAAAGTCCAATTAAGCGTCTTGATCTATCTCTATAGATCTTTATGCCTAATATGTAAGCAGCTTCACCGAGGTCTTTCATTGAAAAACTCTTATTCAAGTATCCCTTTATGCTATCCAGAAATTCTATATCATTTCCAATAGTAATATGTCATCCACATATAATATCAGAAATGCTACAGAGCTCCCACTCACTTTCTTGTAAATACAGGCTTCTCCGAAAGTCTGTATAAAACCAAATGCTTTGATCACACTATCAAAACATTTATTCCAACTCCGAGAGGCTTGCACCAGTCCATAAATGGATCGCTGGAGCTTGCACACTTTGTTAGCTCCCTTTGGATCGACAAAACCTTCCGGTTGCATCATATACAACTCTTCTTCCAGAAATCCATTCAGGAATGCAGTTTTGACATCCATCTGCCAAATTTCATAATCATAAAATGCGGCAATCGCTAACATGATTCGGACGGACTTAAGCATCGCTACGGGTGAGAAGGTCTCATCGTAGTCAATCCCTTGAACTTGCCGAAAACCTTTTGCGACAAGTCGAGCTTTGTAGACAGTAACATTACCATCAGCGTCAGTCTTCTTCTTAAAGATCCATTTATTTTCAATTGCTTGCCGATCATCGGGCAAGTCAACCAAAGTCCATACTTTGTTCTCATACATGGATCCCATCTCAGATTTCATGGCTTCAAGCCACTTTGCGGAATCTGGGCTCACCATCGCTTCTTCATAGTTCGTAGGTTCATCATGATCTAGTAGCATGACTTCCAGAACAGGATTACCGTACCACTCTGGTGCGGATCTTACTCTGGTTGATCTACGAGGTTCAGTAGTATCTTGATCTGAAGTTTCATGATCATTATCATTGGCTTCCTCACTAACTGGTGTAGGTGTCACTGAAACAGTTTTCTGTGATGATACTACTTTCCAGTAAGGGAGCAGGTACAGTTACCTCGTCAAGTTCTACTTTCCTCCCACTCACTTCTTTCGAGAGAAACTCCTTCTCTAGAAAGGATCCATTCTTAGCAACGAATGTCTTGCCTTCGGATCTGTGATAGAAGGTGTACCCAACAGTCTCCTTTGGGTATCTTATGAAGACACATTTCTCCAATTTGGGTTCAAGCTTATCAGGTTGAAGCTTTTTCACATAAGCATCGCAGCCCCAAACTTTAAAAACGACAACTTTGGTTTCTTGTCAAACCACAGTTCATAAGGCGTCGTCTGAAGGATTTCGATGGTGCCCTATTTAACGTGAATGCGGCCATCTCTAAAGCATAACCCCAAAACGATAGCGGTAAATCAGTAAGAGACATCATAGATCGCACCATATCTAGTAAAGTACGATTACGACGTTCGGACACACCATTACGCTGTGGTGTTCCGGGCGGCGTGAGTTGCGAAACTATTCCACTTTGTTTCAAATGTAGACCAAACTCGTAACTCAAATATTCTCCTCCACGATCAGATCGTAGAAACTTTATTTTCTTGTTACGATGATTTTCAACTTCACTCTGAAATTCTTTGAACTTTTCAAATGTTTTCAGACTTATGTTTCATCAAGTAGATATACCCATATCTGCTTAAATCATCTGTGAAGGTGAGAAAATAACGATATCCGCCACGAGCCTCAACATTCATCAGACCACATACATCTGTATGTATGATTTTCTACAAATCTGTTGCTCTCTCCATAGTACCGGATAACGGCATTTTAGTCATCTTGCCCATGAGGCACGGTTCGCAAGTACCAAGTGATTCATAATCAAGTGGTTCCAAAAGTCCATCAGTATGGAGTTTCTTCATGCGCTTTATACCGATATGACCT